>NC_046184.1:10625994-10929024 GCF_011004875.1 Balearica regulorum gibbericeps
TTCAACAATACACACAGTAAAATGATTTCTGCTTATGATTAAATGGAATTTCCTGCATTTAAATTTGTGCCTATTGCCTCTTGTCCACTCTGCTCTTTGGAGTCATCCCAGAATAGTGACAGGCATCTGTTTCATTTGTAGCATTCTATGAAGTCATAAATGCAGGATTATACAGGCGATAACTCAAATGTTTTTGTGCTTTATGAGGTACTAACCACGTTTTGGCTACGTAATATCTGCAGGTGAAGGCCATGGTGCTTAGTGAGCAGGGGCTGATTTTACAGACTTAACAGGAAGTGCCACTGCGGTTTGATTATTTATTTCCCAGCACTTCAGTCCCTCTTTGTCTCTCTCTCAAATTCCCAGAACTACAGCACTTTGAAGCTGCTTCTTGGTATGACAACACATTTTAAGGTAGTTGTATTTAAACTGCTTGTGATTCAAAAATTGCATTGCAAAGACAGAATGGGAAACAGAGACTGTGGTGCCAATATAGATTATAGGCAGTAATTGTTACAGTTATGCCAGTGTAATTTTTGGTACAGCTGTTTCATTTTGACAGCAGATATTCCAAAGACTTCTTTACTGAACAGCAAAATGGTAAATAGTGAGTGACAGTGAAGAAAGGAAAAAATATATATATTTCTAAATGACTATACCTTTATTACAAATGTAACAACAAACTAGTTGAATGAGCAACACCCTCCCAATGAATAGTTTTTAAAATAAATAAATCCACCAAGTTAAATCAAGCTTATATTGATTCATGTGATTTTATAATTGTGAAGTCTGATATATCAGGGATTTGTGAATATTATTCTAACCTGTGATGCTTCCGAATTTGAGGATAAGTCCTCATTCCATTACTTACGCCACAATTGACTGTTTCTCCTATTTTCAAGAAGGGATCAATTTTGTTAATAAGTAATACTCGCTCATAAAGAAGCTGGTACTGGCTTTGCAGATACCCAGACAGGCTGTAGTCACACACTGAACATTTTTGACCTTTTCCTTCATTTAATTGCAATGTAGAAACAAGTGAATGGGAAGGCGATAGTGAGGGAATATCATTCCTTTAATTGAAATACATATATGAATTTATAGCTTGAGATGCACAAAGAAATTGTGGCAAAGTAGGTGCTGCAAAACTGGGTGTTTAATCATTTTTAGTTCAAAATGTCCTTCAGTGTTGTAGTCTCCATTTCACTTATTAGCACTGAGATCAGTTTTAAAAAACAATTAACAGCAATGGTAATTTTTATTGATAATACATATTAACTAATGCTTCCATCGTACATTAAAATGTTAACTAAAGTTACATAAGTCAAGTAGAAATTTGGATGCTGAAAGTTGTTTCTATTACCAGAAGGAACTGAGGAGAAATCAGGTAGCACTGATGGAGTCTTCTTTCTTTAGAGAAGTTGTACAAAATCCTTATTCCCAGGATGTGATAGAAATCGAGCAGGAAGAAGCAGTCGTCTCTCAAAATTAACCATTCTCCCTTTCCCCTTTTCTTAATGCCCTGGTGCTTGTCTAGGTTGTGTCTAGTCTGTACCGCATCCCTCAGCATCTTGGTCCCTCTGTTGACTCACCTCAAAACCTTCTCAAAATTAAATGTAGTGGAAGAAAACTTTCATATTTGGTGGAGAAGTCATTGCTGTTTCAGCCTTCCAGTTGGGCAGAGCAGTTAAAGACGTATCAAGGATAGCTGTGTTGTGTCTCTCCTGTCCCCCCTGTATTTACTGAGCAACTCGGAGTAATTCCTAAACAAAGTTTGGGATAACCATCAGTCCTGATTTTGTGAGGACGGTATTACAATCTTTGTGAGACCAAGGTGCTCACACGTGGCCCTGCACCTGCGTGTGAGCGTGCACTCCCTGAACTTGGCGGCAGCTTGGCCACTAATTCTGGTAGGAGCAGGATCGGTGAAATGCTGACAGAGTGACTGCTGTAATGCCTCATTCTGATGCTGTTTAGACCCTGCGTGCTGCAGGGAAGCGTGTCATGGGAATTCAGTAAACACCCATCTTTTCTATGCCTATGCTAAAATAATCAGTAGTTCATCATCCCAGTGTGTTGATTTCTTCTTCTAGCCCTAAAGTAATGTGCTGTGGGAAAATACTATAAATTCTGGAACCTCTGCTGTGCTGCATCCCCTCCAGAATGTTTTCGATTGCAGTGAAAAATATTTTTTTCTTTCCAAAACTCATTAAAAAAGTCATGACAGTCTTTATGTTATTTTAGTACCTAAGAGTTTATTTTCCTTCCTGAAAAATACAGGAAGAGAGACACTCCTAAAAGAGGTTCAGTGCAGGAAAAAGCATACTGTTATTAAGTAAAATGAAAAGCTCTATGAACAAGAGAGAGGAGTGTCACTTTTAAGAGTGCTTTTCTCATATCCTCTCTTTGCATTTTCCTATTAACCATTTTTAGAAGGCACATATTGTGCTAGGTGGTCATAAGAAGCTAATAGGTCAGCCAAGTGGGGCAGTGCCAAATTGAAATGTGTATTCGGCGTAAACTCAAGAAACTCAGATTTCATGTGCTTAAAATGGGCACCAAAATAGTTATTAAAAGTAGAATGGAGGTGAAATAATTTTAGGGGCAAATCAGAAAAATGGTCCATTTCTTAATGATTTGGATGAGCATTTTCAATATAGTTTTGGCACAATAAATTATGACCCACAATTCTGTGTCCATAATGTTCCAATCAGTTGCTAAAATGGGAAAACAATCAAATTACGCTATGTCAGTAAGCTGATAAGTAATTAGAATTCTCTTGAAGTGGAGCAGATGATGATACAGACAATTTCTCACTGATTATGTGAACATAATATATATTATAATATATATTATATTGGAGCATCGAGATCAAACCAGACGTATCTAACATGTGAATCATTTATATGAAACTACTTTGAAATCTTCGTGTTATGTGGTAGAAGCATGATGCTAGTAACAATTCCAGTCTGCAGTTGTTGTAAGCTGCGTGAGTTTTATTTCCAGTTTTAATTACTAAAGAAGTACGTAATTGGGATCTTGAGGACACTGGAAGGCTTTATCAATAAAATGTATTAATCACTCATTTTTTTTTCCACTAAGAAAAAGAAATTATGAAAAATTGTTTCTGTAGCCTTTTAACTACAATATTTAATTTAAAAATCCATTTCAGATATATTTTTGTATCTCTTTTGCTACAATGTATGATTTAATGTTTGTATCTATGAAAATTTGCTTTGCTATATATAAAAGATGTCTGTTAACCCTTGCTTCTTTGTGGACATGTTCTGTCCTTGGGCTTTGTGAATATACATTAAAATATAAACCTAATTACATGATAAATCAAAAAATGTGAATAATTTTTATTACAGAAGTAGAGAAAAAGCAATCAGAAATGCCTTATGGAAGACATATAAACTATATATGAAAAGTCTACTCTCCATGTTGTCCTAATAACTGCTATGATCCAGTAGAGAAAGCTGTATGATCACTGATACATGGTAATTTGTAATCATTAAGCATTCAGTGTAATTAAAAATCACCTCTATTTGTCAAATGCTATGACTGCAGAAAAAGGTATCTTTTTGTTTGTTTGTTTCATTTCCATCCCGTATTTGTTACTTAAAATGCTGTTCTTCATCTTTTACTGATTAGTTAATATTTGCAAAGCAATTTGAAAACGAAAAGGACTGTTTCAGTGCATCATTGTTAGGCAAGTATTGTGAAGAAAACTCAATTAGGTTTTTGATTTCCATTTTTGTGAAGAACATTTTCCAGCCAAAAGTCAAAGTTGGTGTTCAGCCTTCCATTGACCTTCATGCATTTAGCTTTAAAGGTGAAAAGGAAGTGGTTTCTCCTTTTTTCCCTTATTTCTCCCAGCTATGTCTTGTGACAGGATGGGTCAGTATTGAACAATATCAGAGGATCCTGCATAATAGACGTGTTCATTGGACTGCTAACCCAAAAGTGGGATTTTTTATTCCCACCTTTGCCACTAATTTATGCCATGTTCTTAGCCAGGTCAGTTTGCCCAGGTCAGTGTCCAACCTTTTTTAAATCTGAGAAGTGGTCACTGATGCTGTTGTGTTATGAAATGCTGATCTAAGAGAGATGTTCTGATTTATTGTTGTGTGCATGGATTTATGGAAACATACCGTTTCCCCTTTTTATCCACCTTGTGACTACTAATATTAATAAGGAAGAAAACAGCTGGGAGCATTTTTCCAACTGGGTACCCTGGAAAACTTGCTTCAGAGAGCTTTTCATTTTGAAAGCTTTTTTGCTTTTATTACTCAGATTTGTTGATTCTCATTAGACATTAAAATGCAATGTTTTGGTTTTGTTTTTAGTACTTTCTGCCTGTCTGTAGACTGTGAAAACAGCAGGGAGCAAGCCAGTTTCTGTATCACCAACCAACCAGTTGGGTGCATCATTTCCCTCTTGAGATGTTACTTACCCCAGTGGTGCATAGGATGAGATCCAGTTCAATGTCCAGATTCAGATGTGCAATGTTAGAAGTTAGTTTAGAATGTTCATATAAAAATAGATCTGTTTCACACACACTTAGAAAAGAGCTCTAAGTTCTTGTTATAATCAATACAGATCTAGTTAACACAGGATGGCAAACTTCAGAAGGCTCTTCAGCCCGTTCTAGGGTAGATACCTACCATCCTATCAGCTAATTTTTTCTCTAGACTCCATTAGTGAGGATCTCCCAACAAACGCATCTTGTGCTATTTGAGGTTTTTTAGGGATCCAAATATCTGAAATAATTGGGCTGTCAGATTTGACTCTGGATTGCAGAAGATCTTCAGCCGTCTCAGGCAGTGGTGGTAGACCAGGCAGGTTATCCCACAGCAGAACTCCAGCATCTAATTCCTTCTCTAACTCTCCAGTTCTTCCATTCGTTAGACTGGGCCATATGGGGGGTAAACTTTGGGTACATGACAGTCCTGTAGGCCTGAACTGGTTTGTCTGTCCTACAAAACTTACTGTTGGGAGCTGTGACCTGCAAACACAGTGACACAAATCATCCTCCTCAAAGGTATATGCTATCTCAACAGAAAAGATGCAGCGTCAGAAAATGTGTATTAATGTAGTGGTCTGTACTTATTGTCCTACCTAGAACTTGTGTTTGCTCAGTTAATCCAGAGCTCTTTGTTTCCCTTATCACCCACAGAGGTTACAAATTGATGTCTCTCCTACTAGAGCCGGACAGACAACCTTGTGTGGGTGGGGGTGACTCCTGTGGAACTGACACTTGCTCAGTACTTCTTAGTGCCAGCTCTCCAGGGGCTATCAGAAATGCTTGTCAGCTTTCTGTGGGGGATTAGTCTTGTCACCTCCATGTTACAAAGAACATAAAAAAACCCAAAACAAACCAAAACAAAAACCCAACAAAAAACCAAGCAAAGTGACAGCATATATTTTATACATAAGAAATTACAGGTACCTTTCACGTTTTTTACCACAATGTGTTGGAACCTTCTGATTTTTTCAGATCTGGGACACAATTCATTTCTTCTCTTCTGCATCCCAGAACACATAAACATTTTCCAAACATAGTTGTAAATCTGCTAGACAAAAAAAAAAAAAAAAAAGGTAACCATTAGCTATCTGTTCCAAATGACTTGCTGTTCTATTGTTCCATATAGAATATTAAAAAAAGATGTAAAGCGGAGTGCTTTGATGAGTAAATTGGCTGTTGCCCAATAAGCCAGTGATGATGAGATTTTGTGTGTGTACACGTAGCATTTTTCCCTAGTTATGTCCTGTATACGGAAGAAGGATGCCTGTAAATTTCCTTATTCTGCATATTCATGAAACAAAACAGAAATGAATAGCGGGAAAATAAATGGTCATATGCTTATCTGTGATTCATAATACGGAGCAATATGATATCCGCACCATCCTTCTTAGAAAACGACAGTAAGCCAAACTATGAGCAAACCAATATAAACAAAGCATATGGCCAGATCCTGAAGTCGCAGGCAGGCAGCCAGCAGCTGTGCCGTAGATCTTGCACTTTTGTGCACAACGGTTGCCAGCAACGATTCCCTCCACCGAACTGATCTGGCCTATAAAGGATGAAGCACTGCTCAGCTTCAGAGCTCTGAACCAATGCTTCCAGTCTGAACCTAGAGACCGCTTTGATCGATACAGAGCGGTCCGCATTGCGAAATGTCTTGGAACAGGTCTTTGGACCAGTATCTTGTCTGTTCTTTGCATTGTCTGTGCTGTGTTTAAATTTGACATGGAGATGTAAGGTGATTCACAGAAAATGCTTAGAGGTGAAAGTGCTAGTGTAAAGTCTGAGAACCATTGGTGTACGCATCATGGCCTTGTTCATTAACACCACTGGAGATTAATGGTTTCCCATTAAAAAAAAAAAGAAAAAAGTTCTAAAATTTGCTTCAGCTTTTTCTATACATCAGCCAAGATGATTTGCCAAATGCACATGAGCAGTAAACCCAGAATAAAATCAGAACATTGATGATTTCGGTTCAGCCACAATATAAAAGCTGTTAAGCAGGTGGATCCCTATTTTTTACTTTCTTACAGTCCTCTATTGTTATCATGAAATACATGATTCTGTTATTCACAGACTAGCACCTTTTACTTATACTGCTTTAAACTTGGATTCCAAAATGTGTTTAATATTTCATAGCTTTTTAGTTATTTAAGGAATATGTTTTTGTTTCTCTTCAATAGCTTTTATGAATGCATATGCAAAAGCTTTCCTAAAGTCCATATTAGAGTAATTCTGTATTGTTTTCTCTTTAGGTGGACTCTGTTTATGTGCACTTACCCATGATATTTTCATAGCTGCTCTCATTTTTGCCCTTTCCCCCCAGAGGTTTGGGAATGGTTGGAGTTAGCAACAAACCTTGTGTTTATTTCATTAGGAAGTACTTAAGCATATGTGACAAATCTGTTCCATTCATAAACTTTTGAAAAATCATGACTCAAATCAGGTTTCCCAAGCGTTCAACTAGCTCCCTCACTGAAAAGGGAGCCTTGATCTGGCAGTCTTAGTCCAAGTTTCATCAACCAAGAGAAGAATACCCTTAATAAAAATCTTGTGAGCCAGGAATGGCACAGGGAGGTCGCAGCTTTCTTTTATTTATTCTGATTGCAGCTTACCAGAACATCATGTTGTATACCAATTAGTTGCTACTTGCCAGTTCCCGCAGTTTTCAGAAGCACATAAATACAAAATGTAAATGTATGTTCTTATTCCTGTTTGTTTTCCTTAATCCTTTTCTGGGGATAACGTGTTTGCCATGTAACCCAAACTCTCCACTTCAAGACATGCTGCTTTCATATATTTTTCTACTACTTTTCCCAAGGGCAAAAAAGTATGTTCCAGCCTGTTTTCTGAATGAGTGCATTTCAATGAGATACACAAAATATATTAATGATACCTAGGTAACTTACATGTCATTTTCTAAAGTTCATAAGTTTTTAAGGGGCTTCTGAAACATCTTTCTGAGTGCTTTTCCCCCTGCTTAATAAAGACTGATTTATTTAGACTTCATAGACTTCATACTTACTATTTTTAGCTGTGCGAGTCTTTCAATTAATCTCTTCATTTTATTGTGTCATTCTGCAGTAAAGACAGACTTTGTATGATAATCAGAGTGGACTTGCCAAATAGTGCCTATATTATCACAGCTACTGACATTCTCCAGTTACTGCAATTTTAGTTTGGTATGGTTTGGACGTTGCTTTCTGCACTTCTTCTTGTGAATGTTACGAAAGTCAAACTATTTTGTTACCAGGAACGGGCCAAATACTAGGGAATGCAGAATGTTTACTTGGTAGGATGTTATGAGGTAGCCCATCAACCAGGCTGCTGAATCGTACATCCAACTCTGAGTATCAATTTCAGTTCCAATTGGAATATTTTCCAATTTATGGCCATCCTGGGGTGGTGATGCTGCAGCACTGTTTTCTTAATACCCTGCCCTGCGTAACTGCTGGCTCATCATGTTGTGGGAACTCCCCCAGTTTTAGGTTGGGTTTGGTTTGGTTTCCCCCTACAAGTATGGGTAGCACTGAACATCTGTGGCACTGTGCCACGGTGAAATGTGGCAGAGCATAGCACTGCTAACTGCATGGCATTAGTAATTAGGTATTTACCTCTTTGTTTTAAATTTGAGTGTGAATGTCTATTGCTCTGGATGCAGAGATCTGTTTATTACCTTAATGGTGCTGTATAGAATTGTTTTAAATCCAGTTATGACTGTTCAGCATTTCCATCTCCATAGTCAAACATGATGGCTTAGTGAAAAAGAACATAGGGGTTTTTCTATTTATTAGATTCTGGAAAATTCCTCTTACTGCATTAGACGCATTAAGAATAACCAAAAAACCCTTGATTTTTATGGGGGGTGAGTGTTGTTTTAGACGTGAAGCATATACCATTACAATAGGTATTTATAAAACAGAACATAAATCCAACCTGGATATCTAACATTTAGTAAGCTCCTCTCTACTATGCCTTTTACTGAAACCGATAAGCTGGGCTTAGTATCATAGGTGATGAACAGGTACATAAAGTACCAAACACAGAAAAGTATATTCATTACATGGAAAAGTAATTCAAGTATGTAATACAAGAATGACACTGAAAACTGAATAATCGATTTTCTGTGATGCAGTGGTTATTCTACTGTGTTGAAACTCTTAGAGCAAAGAGAAGATCTTGGACTTCCTGCGTGCTTTTCATCATGAGGTGTACTGGGATGGGGAAAGGAAATTGATATGGCTGCTATTTATATCAAAGAATAAATGTATTGTAAAACCTGAAACTCACACAATCATTATTTATGAACTAGAGAAACTAGAGATGAAGATGACTTGGTCCCTGAATCCTGCCAGATTTCAAATGTCTCTGATTTTGGTATTCAGATTATGAGTGCTTTCCTTTTACTTTCAGATTTCATACAACCTTGTCAAGGATGGGGTTTTCACAGCAGTTCCTAACAGTTTGCAAATTACCTCTATTGTATGATCTCCCCTAGGACTATATGTCATCTAAGGTATATGCTGTGGGACTTTCACGAGCAGGTGTGGTAAGCACTGTCATTATGAAGGAAGTCCAGCCCATGAGACTAGCTGATAGAGGTGAGGAAGGAGGCATCTGAATTAATTAGAATTCATCCAAGAGGCTGCATTAGATCAGCGTGACAATTCAGTGTCAAGTTAAATAAAAATAAAGCTGTTTACATGACAGAATAAAAATATTAAAAATTTGACGTTATGTGAAGAATTAAAATGATATCAGTTTCCACAATATGGGATGAAGAGAGGGAATATAGTTTCAAGCGTCGTGATACTGAAATTTCCACCCTCAACTCTTACCAAGTCAGGTAGGCTCTGACTCACCAAGTAATATGAAATAAAATACTTAATTTGAATGGACAGAAATAAAATAATTTAACTTGGAAAAATATTTAATTCTTCTTTTTATAATAAAGCAGTGTAGTTTAAAATTTCCTTGCATAAAACTTTAATTTTTAAAGGACAGTACTTACCTGATTTTAAATTTTTTACTAGCTGTGCTGGTTGCTACCTATCTATTTTCTAACACTTCCTAGGACAGCAGCTACAGGATTTTCTTCTTGATAAAAACACGAGGAATATTGTGTTAACATAAAAAAAAAAAAAAGAGTAATTTTATCTTATTCTCTCTGTGGTTTTGGGTACAATCCTGAAAAGTTAAAATTTGTTCTGCAGCTGGGACAAGGCTTTTGAGATAGATGCAGATTCAAAAATCACTGCTCTATTTTCTAATTAACTATTATTTTTTTTTTTCATTCATATGCATTGGAATCTATTAGTTGAATAGTCACTGAGGCCAGTGAACTGAACTGAACCATGCTGAATGCTTGGAATTTAATTATCTTAAATGCCTTATATTTATACGCAGTAGTTTGGCACAAATTTGATTATATAAATAGTAAATTGTTCAGTTAAAGCACTGTTAACAACTGAATAATGGTATACATCAGTGAGATTTTGAAATAATTTAAGCAAAGAAATTTTTGGTGATACTCAATTTCAGATGAAAGTTAGAAAAAATGAAGAAAAACGTGTAAACTTGGAAAGTTCTAGAACTACATGTTTATGCATATCACACTACTTTAAGGTTACCAGCAAAATCACAAAAAATCAATTTGATTTTTTTTTTCCTAGAGTGTATTTTTATATGTCTTGCCTGGATGGTTTGAGTTAGAACTGCAATGCAAGCTCTGGTACTCTCTTTTCGAACAGGGAGGGCACTTTGCTGGTGGACACACCACCATGAGCATGCCTGCTGCAAAACCACTTTAAATCAGATCAATCAATATATGAATGGAAAGAAATAGGTACTTTTAAGATGTATTACTTTGACCCTCTCTATATGCCTCTTTCCCAGTGATAAAAATTGTGACCTAGAAATGCCTTTTTTTCTCCACTGGCTATGAAGGAAACTTGGCTGAATCCAGCGCAATTCTCGTACATGTCCTGTTTCAGGTACTGCACTGCAAAACAAGGCAAGAAGTTTGTATTTGATGGCAATGTTGTTTACAGTGATGTGAGTGGCATAGGTTCACTGTTGCTCATTTCTGTCCCATATCCACCCTTATAATTGTACTAGTCCAAGTATTTGTGTCGCCATAAGATGACCTGGAAAGTTTCCTCAATCCTATGATTTTTGTCCTATTAGTTCCTTAGTCAAGTTCATATCTGTTTTCAGAAACTTTTGAGTAAATGGATTAGAAGGCAAGAGGCTTTTTGGGCTGGTGTTTTTGCCAGAGAAATACAAGTGAAACCGCAGCCCATGATCAAGAGGCTTAAAATTATGCAGTCTTCTGGGGAAGGAGAAGTGGGGAATAAGCAGCCATTGGACTTCACGGAAATCACAAAAATGGAGAGACATGGAATTTCAGAGCTTTGCAATTAAGTTATGTTAGGTTGTATTGGTTTTGATAACCACTGAAAAGTCCTTTCACTGTTGCCTGACGTTTATTGAGCAATCTGTGGCTCATTAGTTCTGATTTTCTGTTCTACAAGTATGGTAAATAGAGGCTTAATCACAGTAATTAAAAAGTGCTAAATTTCAGTATGAATAAGGCTAGACTAGGCTAGAGACTATTAGGAAAAGATGAATATTTCCATTTAATAGGTCATGATGAAACATTTGATGACAGTACTTAAAGATCCATCCAAAATAGTCTTTGACCTGTACGTGATTAATCTGAGGCGCTGTGGAGGACAGGAAAAGTCCCACAGGACTGAAGAAGCAGCTGCATAATTTGTAGCCTGCGATACTTTCGGTGAGATCCCAGTATTTTCATTACTGACGTTGATAGAGAGGGTACAGGTATGAAACTGAAGATGAAGTAAGGCTAAGAAGAATTGCAAATACTGTGAAGAGCAGGGTTAGAATTCCTAATACAGCTACAAATGGGGTAATGTCTAAAACCAACAAGATAAATCCAGTAAAGACAAGAACAAAACTCTACTCTTAGTAGGAAGAAATATAACATAACCAATACATGAAAAAAAAAATTGCTGGGCATCCATAAGGCAGAAAAACATCTGAAGGTTATAATGCGTCATGAATTCCGTATGAATTAACAGTGCGATGTGGTTTCAAAGGAGACAAATCTAACTCTTTGCTAAATTAACAGTGACACTATAGGAGGCTATTATTTCATCTGCATTCGCTGCTATTGAGATCTCAGCTGGAATTTTGTGTCCCTCTTTTGAGCACATCTGCTTTAAGAAAGGTGTAGACCAGTGAGAGAGGGTGCAGTTGTGAATAACAAGAATGGCCTATGAAAAATTATTAAAGTACTTAGTCTTGTTTGCTCAAAAATAGAGAAGATTGTAGGGAGACATAAGAGCTGTCATCTAATATATAGAAGACCATTCTGGAGAAATTCCAATCTATGGGATAGGAAAGGGTAATAAGGGACTCAGTACATTTTCTGATTTGAATATTAGGAAAAAAAATTTCATCTTGCTACAAAGATATTCAAATAGTAGGAAAACAGAATTTTGAAGGCTATCAAATGTCCTTACCTAAATATTTTAGCAATCTTTTTTAAGGAGATACATATATATATATATTTAGAACTGCATAAGGGGTTGAATTAGGCTCAAAGAGTTTTGCATCCTGCCTTATAGTGTAGGTCGGTGATAGAGGATGCTGTTTCTGTGAAGCATGATTTGAATTTAAAGATCTAGAGGAAGCTCTCAGTTGTCAACAGTGGCCAGGTTATGAGTTTGAATTAGAGCTAGGATGCCTGTATCATTCAGAATCATTAAAAAGGTGTTAACAGGGAGAGTTTGTGGCAGAGAGGGAAAATTAAATTACAGGTGTGATCACCTGGAGGCCGTGGCTGAATATCCTCAACATTATGATGTCAAAGAGAAAGGCCGGTTCTTTAGAATAAAGATTGTAGGGATAGCACAATCAGTGCAAAATGTTGTATGCAAGGGTTTAAGAACTGCTGTAAACCACTTCTCTGGCAAAGGTTATGAGTGGATCAACTATAGTTTACACACCTATCTGCAGCTTCTGAGCCCAAACATGAAAAGACCCAAGCAACAAACAGCGTAGCATTCTAATGCGTTTTGGCTGATAGTGCTATGAATACATCTGATAAATGCACTGAAATCACATTTAACTTGAAACAATGAATTTGACAGCAAATGATTTGAAATAAACAGGAAAACACAAACCATCACAGTTTCAGAATATGAACAATTAGTTTGCAATATAATCAAGTACCTTGATTTAGACTGTAAGAGAAACTCTTCTTTGTTCATAGCTCCCCTATCATCTTATGTACTGTAGAATTAAAGAAAAACACTGGAACAGATTTATGCAGGTGTGGAAAATAGCACAAGTGGCATTCGGGGCTTCATCACTTTCTTCTTTAGAATGGAATAAGAAAACCTCAAACCTTAGTAACTTCTACATGTTGGGGCAATTTCAGATCTGACAAAGCCACAGAGGTCTCAAAAGCATTAAAAGAGGGTTGCATATTGTAGAAACCACTTGGGGAAATTCTTTGTAAAAGCTACAGTTGCAAGAAAAGCTTCTCTGAGTTCACATTTTCTTAGCTACAAAGACAAATCAGCCTCATGCCATTGTAATTCAAGAAGTATATACAAGAATCTTTAATACTATGCTTAATTTGTATTTTCTATTGTGGCTAAGAAAATAATAAAGCTGTATGTTAGTGTATGTATATATATATAGGTATGTAAGTATGTATATGTATGCATTTCTGTGTCTATACATATATTTATTGATTTCGTATACACAGTGAGATGTTTAATTTTTTTCTTTTTTATTGATAGAACTTGGAAAAAAAATCAGCAGATATTATGGCCTCTTTTTCTCCCACTCTCTTTATATGGAGTATGATGCTCATATATATGGAAAACATGAGGAACAGTGCTGATTCCTAAGAATTTTGCCTTGTGTTCTGAGCACAAGAAAACGGGGTGCTTGAGCAGGATATGCTTTTACTTTTTGTTGACCTGGAGTTAGGCAGAAGTAAATTTTATTACACAGGTTCCAGAGGAGATCACAAGGGAGTTTTCCTTTCTTCCATTTACCTCTTTTTTATATATATATATATATATATATTTTTATATATATATATGTAACCCTTCCTTACTAGGTTTTAAAATGTTTACTTCAGAGTGTGCAATATTTGTATGTAGTTAAACTGAAGCTGTAGCTGTAGAAAAGAACATCTGGCCCTCTTCAGAAGCAGTATTTTTCTCAAAATTGTATGTAATATCCAATAATGATTTATGTCTAGTGAAAGACTTAAGTGAGCACTGATTAGGAGCTGTGTATATTTTAGATTAATTATGTCTTGTGGGCAGTGTAGCATATGCTTCAGTATACAGAAGGCTAAATTTAAGGATACAGAAATTGCCTCTTAAGAGCAAATCAAAGTCACAGCAATAAAGCTATCTTAATCCCATCTGCTGTCAGGAAAGAGCCAAACATAAGCCAACCAAAAATTTAGAGTTCTCCCTGATGACTTATCACCATAATTTCTTGTTTTATTATATTACAATTGCCAGCTGTAACCAAGTGGTTTGTAGGCAGTGTAACCATAGATACTACTGAGTTTCTTCAACCTTGGTTAGCTATTCAAGTTAATAAGATTATCTGATATTGAGCACTATTGGATTTATTATTTCTTTTACTTCGCTGCTTTTTTCTTGTTTTCTTCTTTTTTTTTAATATGGAAAAAGACACATAACAAGCTATTCCAGTCATCTGCAGTCTAATAGCCATTTTTTTTAATTTATGCAATTTTCTCCTATTTTTCTATCCAAAGAAAGTACTCCTCCCCGAAAAATTCCCATGGGAACATTGAACTTTGTGTCTACATCCATTTTGGTAGAAACATTACAGGCGAAGAATATTGAATAGCTAACTGGTAGCTCATAAATATATGAACAAATCAATAGAAAGTATCTTTTATCATTACAGGCAATAAAAGCTATTTCCTTATTCATTCAGTTAAGGATTAGCATGTATTCACATTTAATGGCAATCTTTATTTTAAAATAAAGTGGAGAGTCCTTGTAAAAACAGTCCACATCCTTCCCTTCTTCCCAAGTTAGCCACGTTTACCTCCCTCCAAAACCTGTGTTTCTAACATGGATGACTTCATCAGAAGTAATGCTGGTTGCATGCCTGAGGCATCTAGTATGAGACTTCAAAGGTTCACTCGTGTTTATTATACTGCCTGTAAATGAATTAGAGAAGCCTGTGCTAATACTGTGTTTATTTATAGCCTAGCTATGATTATTAAAGTATATCAACCAATTAGCCCCACCTTGTCTGAGAGATATCTGTGAAAGAATGGTTGAAGTCAGAGCTTGACACGTGTGCTCAGTTCCTAGAGTAAATTCTGCGGCAGTGAAAGGGGATTGTGATGACTCTTGGAGACTGGTTCCTCACAAATGGGAAAGCAGGAGGAGAATGTGTGATGAGGACTATTACTGTCCCTGCTCTGCAGCTTGAAATTTTTAGCAAGTCCCATAGTAGATTCACTCGTTGATCTTAAGGGCCAGTGCTAGTGCTACACCTCTGCTGGTATTTTAATATTGACTCTAATGTCATGCAAAGGGATGATGTAGACATAAGTCACAGTAAACAGTAGGGCTCAACTTCAGTTGCATAAATAATCTACATTCAGTGCATAAGGATAGAAGCCTGTAGCTATAACTTCTCTTTTGGCTCAAGAAATACCTTTCTTTGAGTCCAGTCAGTGAAATGTTTAGGAAAAGGAGGAGACTGCAGTCTGGGTCAGTCCATCTTTTCTTTCAAGATTTAAAATTTGTCAGCCCGTGATTATTGCCCTTTGTGATAGTATTGAACACCCATGCTTGATCAGTCCACAGCTTTCTGTCTCTCCACTCCCTTGCAGATCCAGCATGGAAACCTGCTTCATCCTATGCATCCCTGGGAGATGACTGAGGATGTCCTAAAACAGGAGCAATGAGAGACCTTTTAAAAAGTCTTCTAGATGGATAGAATAAATGTTTTCCTCTGATGCCCAAAGGATTAAATCTATTCACATTTCAGAACTGAAATAGAAGTCAAGAGAGCTATGCCTTGTAGCCCAGCAACTACTATTTTTGCCATAACCAGTAAAAGGCCATAGTTTTTGGACGGGACAGTGAAGGCCACCAGGATGTTTGTTTTAGCAGTTGTCTAGTGGCCAGATGACTGTTGTCTTACCTTTGTGTGAGCTGAAGCTCTGTGAACAACAAGAATGATAGAATCTTAGAATGTCCTGAGTTGGAAGGGACCCATAAGGATCATCGAGTCCCACTCCTGGCTCCACACAGGACCAGCCAAATCAGAGCATATGACTGAGAGTGTTATCCGGACACTTCTTGAACTCGGTCAAGCTCAGTGCTGTGACCATTTTCCTGGGGAGCCTGTTCCAGTGCCCAACCACCTTCTCAGTGAAGAACCTTTTCCTAACATCCAACCTAAACCTCCCCCGTCGTAGCTTCATTCCGTTCCCACAGGTTCTATCACTGGTCACCAGAGGGAGGAGATCAGCGCCTGCCCCCTCACTCCCCCTCGTGAGGAAGCTGTAGGCCACGATGAGGTCTCCCCTCAGTCTCCTCTTCTCTAGGCTGAACAAACCGAGGAACTTCAGCCTCTCTTCATATGTCTTCCCCTCTAGACCCTTCACCATCTTTGTTTCCCTCCTTTGGACACTCTCCAATAGTTTTATGTCCTTTTTGTACTGTGGCGCCCAAAACTGCACACAGTACTTGAGGTGAGGCTGCACCAGTGCAGTGTAGAGTGGGACGATCCCTCCCCTAGACCGGCTAGCAATGTCGTGCTTGATGCACGCCAGGGTACGGTTGGCCTTCCTGGCAGCCTGGGCACACTGTTGACTCATATTCAACTTGCCGTCGACCAAGACCCCCAAGTCCCTTTCAGCATGGCTGGTCTTCAGTCTGTATGTGTAGCCAGGGTTGCCCCTTCCCAGGTGCAGAATCCGGCACTTGCCCTTGTTAAACCTCATGTGGTTGGTGATTGCCCAGTTCTCCAATCTATCCAGATCTCTCTGCAAGGCCTCTCCACCCTCGACGGAATCAACAGCTCCTCCCAATTTGGTGTCATCTGCAAACTTGCTCACGACACCTTCTAGTGCTACATCCAAGTCATTTATGAAAATATTAAAAAGAGAACGGGCCCTAAAATTGATCCCTGGGGAACCCCACTACTGACTGGCCACCAGCTTGATGTAACCCTGTTTACCATAACTCTTTGGGCCCAACCCATCAGCCAGTTGCTCACCCATCGCACTATGTTTTTGTCAAGCTGTATGCTGGACATTTTGTCCAGAAGGATACTGTGAGAGACAGTATTGAAAGCTTTACTGAAATCTAAAAAAATTACATCAACTGGCTTGCCTTGGTCAACTAGATGGGTGACCTTGTTCTACAAGGAAGCTAAGTTTGTCAGACAGGCCCTTCCTCGCAGGAACCCGTGTTGGCTGTGACCAATGACTGCATTGTCCTTCAGTTGTTTTTCGATAACTCCCAGCATAATTATAAATAAATATAGGTCTGACAGACCTTGGTTGGACTAGATGATCAAGATGACCTTCCAGCCTGTATGATCATGTGACTCTGTGACAATGCATTGCATATCAACTAGTGATCAAGTGTCTGGAACCTGTGAAACAAACTTTTCAGTTTGTTTGCTACTGACAATGTAACCTATGCCTGCCCTATTCCTCAGGGCTCTGAATGGATACTTCAAAATCGAATGGATTTGATTTTAATGCATCAACCTTGTCTGTGCCTCAGGATCTAGGGAATGCAAAAAAAAAGGTCATTAGGAGAGAGACTTACTACTCATGCTAGATGTGACTAGTCCTCTCTTACAGTGTGTCCTATGACATATGGTTGCAGAACATGAAGGTGCTTGCTGGGCTGCTTGCCTTTGCACATCCCAGAATCTGCCTGAACCTAGGTACAGAGATTAGGTATTTTCTAGGTTCTCAGAGCATCTTTTTGGATTCCCTACAGGATACAGACACTAGCTTTCTAAAGCTGTCATCAGGTGAATGGAAGAAAGCATTTACTGAGCCATTATCAGATTAAACATCATGGGAAGGATCCCAGAGTTACAAAAGTGAAACAATGCCAACATTTGACAAGGTTTTTTGCTTCTTGGCATTAGGCCGACGTATTGTACTCAAAACAAATGTGCTTGGTTTTGAATTTGCTACTCCATGCTGTAATCACTAGAAAGAAAGGAACATTTCAAGCCAATGTTGATCTTATTGATGTCTTGCTTTATTTAAATAATAGAATACTTTCTCATAAACAATTCTGCTCTATAAGAAGTCCCAAAATCACCAATTCTGCACGTGTTTCGCTCAATTAGCATCTCCCTCTGGACCCAGAACCCTGCATGCCATGCAGAAGCCTCGCTGCAGTCTTTCACTGCCAAATCACCCTTTGTACGTACCCTGACGTGAGGACCCTTCCCGGATATTGCAGCGATATTTCAGCTAGCAGATGGGCTTGTAATGCTTGGTGGGTGCTACTACCCTGCAGACACAGATCAAATACCCGATCACAAACTGCTGTCCGTGGCAGACATTCTTGGCTGATCTATACTCTCTAAAATTTTCCATAGAGTGAAGGAACTTCTGTTAAATCAACCAGAATTTGCCAGGCACCTTTTAGGCTCCCTGTAAAGCAGAAGCATTCTTAATTTTCACACAGATAGTCCCTCTGATCCCTGTCTCCCTACTTTCCAGACTACAGTGAAGCATGTAGCCTTTCTAGAAAGCTACAAGGCTTGATACCCAGTTTGTCACCTGGGATCAAGTGTTATTGCTCTGTGTCTCTTTAATGATGTGTTCACTTACAATAATACTTCACAGGTAGTGGTTCTTATGAGTTCTGCATTATAATACTCAAGTAATATAACAGGATCTTACTGAATTTTACTTAATGTGTTGAGTAATTTTATATGGGAAGATATCATAGTATCATAGAATCGTTTAGGTTGGAAAAGACCCCTAAGATCATTGAGTCCAACCATTAACTTAACACATCCATCATCCATTCTACTTTCTTCTTCTTGAACTTAAGTCAGTCTAATCCTTGGAACAGCACCAAAAGCATGATGTTGATATTATTTTGAAAACAGCCTATTTCTGAGTCTAGGTAATAAATAACATGCGTATATTCAATTTATTTTTTTTATATATATATATATATAAGCCCATGTCAGAGAAGACAGCTTTTGATCATAGCAGGCATGAGAGTCTAGTTATAGTGTTATATGAAGTTTCTCATTTAAGTACTAGCAGACAGGAGCTATATAAAGCCTCTTATTTCAAGTACTAGAGGACAGGAGTTTTTCCAAGTTCGCAGCAGGGTATTTTAAGACTTGATACTAAAATATGTTATTTGGTTGTATCATGTCATGTGTCATATCTTCATTGTTACAAGAATAGGTGAGCTTGTGCTGTAGCATAACAACTTCCTGGAAGGCAAGTTTGTTTAATAAATGTCCTGTACGCTCTCTGAGGACACTACTTGGTACAAGAGTTTTAATAACTCTTTTGCGCTTCCTTCCTCTGTCGCATGCCTCTCCATTTTATTGTGTTGCAGAGTTCTGGTTATGGTCTACTAGAAACTTAACTCCAGCTGCATTGTATGCTAAGGTGCGCACAAATTTAATTTCTGCAAGTCCTGTTTCCAGGGCAGAGTTCATTCCCTGTTTTTTCATAAACTGCTGTCAGACTGATAACTATAGAAGGAGACCAGCTTCCTGGTCTCCTTCATATAATGGAACAGTGATCTGCATTTGGCAGGAAAAAAGCAAACACTTTCCCTGTGCGGAGATAACCTCACAGCTGCCTGCTCTCTGAGCAGACATTGCTGAGGAGGTGTTTTCTTTTGCTTGGGTTCTTTTTGGCTTAATCAATTGATCTTTGTCTGAATACAGTTCTGTTTGATTTAATGTTGAAAACTTGAATGCAAGAGTCAAGAAAATGTTCTATAACAGTTTCCTGTGACCAGACTCTGAAAATATGAGTAGAAAACCCTTTACCTTTTTGACATTCCAGCCAGTTGTGGCTCACAAGAGCTATTAGAGGCTTCCTCCTGCTAGGCTGAAAAGCCTTTACATAATGGGGTGGAAAACCACTTTGTGAAGGGGCACAAATATCTCCTTACAGAATTCTGAAAATAGCAACCTGCCTTCCTCATCCGTAGCACAGTAGGGGCAAGCTCAGCAATTACATTGATGATGACTAAAGTGCTGATAAAACAGCACTACTCGCCCTAAGGAATCTTGTAAATAAAGGTCTACAAGGCTGTCCCGGTCTCGTATGGGGTAGCCACAGCAATAGTCCCAAAGCTACCAGCAGAACTGGGAGATGCGTGGTTAATGCCTATGCAGACTTGCACAGACACCCTCACGTCAGATAAGACTGAAAACCCAAGGTCCCCTATATTGACTGTACAACTTATTTTCCTACTTTGCTATCCCTAACTTAGAAATGGCAGAATGCATGTACTTTGAAATGCTAACTGAGGCAAGAGCTGAATTACCATTGGCAAGCCATCTTGGCCATAGGCTTTAATTTCAGTCACTTGAGTCATTCCTGGCTAGGTTTTCCAAGTCTCAGTAAATACACTGGATGCTGGTACATGCTCCTATTGCTGCCTACACTTTTATCCATCTGTTATCATGGCACTATTCCTACTTAGAAGTTGGTCGGACCGTTACACTAGATTACAGGTGCCAAGTGAATGTGGGTTTAGGCAGCTACAAAGCTCTTCTGCAGGCGACCTCTGCGCTAAGATAGAATTGCCACATTGATGCCACATGGTTCCTTACCTCGTGACATCTGTTGACGCTGAAATGCCAAAAAAAAAATACCTGTCTACATATAAAATGGACCTCTCTGTTGCTTGTATAAGTTGACAAATTTTTTTGCCAGTGCTGAACAGAGATGCTTCATGAGATCAGATACTTTTCCAAATACAGAATCCTCTTGCTGTTGTTTTTAAAGCAATTTTATGACCTATAATTTCAGCCAGTAACTATATTGGTGCAAGAAAATTTGTATTGATTCTAAGTCACCGAGGCTCAGTAGCTATATTAATTAAGCTGTAGGTACCTCAGGGAGCTTGATAACTAAGTCTTGTTGCTGCAGCTCATCAGCATGAAATTGTTTGGTTACAATTTCATCACAGAACAGTGTTTTTGATGCAGCATACCATATTTCTGATATTTCATTTTACTTTTTTACTTGGCCAATTTTTTTACTTAATCAATTTATTTAAACTAATTACTTGGTAAAGAATTAAGTTATTGTAGAATAAGTTCTAAATTATGCTCAAACGCATGATCAGATACGAGTTGAACTGTAGTAGCTTGACAAACTACTGTTCAGCTGAGCTGTGGTACCTACCATATTAAGTGTCCACTGTTAAATAGCTGCAAAGGAATCAGTATCACATTTTAATGAGTTAGCTAATGTCATATGAGCAACATTAACTGATGATAAGACAGCTTTAATTGTTACAAATGTGATGTAAAATATAAATGGACTGCATGTTTTAAGATTTAGGCAGAATGGAAATGAACGTTTAGTCAGATAGTGTGGCTACATTAGAAGCTAAGTTGCAGTATCGTAGAATCATAGAATCACAGAATCACAGAATGGTTTGAGTTGGAAGGGACCTCAAAGCCCATCGAGTTCCAACTTCCCTGCCATGGACAGGGACACCCTCCACTAGACCAGGTTGCCCAAAGCCCCATCCAACCTGGTCTTGATTGCTTATAACTGTATTTTCAGCTTATCCTCATTTTGTATTAGAATGCATTAGACTAAGCATCACTAGAAGTGGTGTAATCACAATAAACTATTTTGTTTTAATTTGCAATGGAACGGGCTGAAAGTGCACATGCTGATAGTTACATGAGCTTATCTAATGAGTGCTTGTTTGTTAAGCACCATATCGTGATTGTGTTCACTCATGTGTGTGAATCCTTGTATATAAATACTTATAGGAGTTTTCTTCTATAACTTACAATGTTTCAAACAAATTTTTAACTACTTTTTAATAAACAAATTGAAGAGGAAATGTAACTACTTTTTAAACAGAAGAATAATATGACCTGTGAAGTTGCATTTTAGATCTGCCACATATTTTCTGTCATCATTTGTAGGAACATTACCATTTATTCTTATTTTAAATTATACTTGAATATTTTAAATCCTTAGCATTATTATGATTTTTATTTAATATTAAAAAAGAGTTTGAAATCACAGATTGTACTACAGTGGATGCACATTTTTAAAATACAAAATTCAATGAACAAATGGCAGGAACGTAGGACATTGGATCAGTTTTTGAGTTTTCCTGTTCTCTTCCTGGGGCTCACTGTTGCTCTTGAGACTGGGCGGGATTCAGTTAAAGATTACTATCTCTAAATTTACTTGCCTACAAGTAGGTATCCAGCCTCCTATTAACAGTAAGTGAAGATCCAGTCAGTCCACCTAACGGAGATTAAAGAGAGAATTTGGTACCCTAGAGAGATGCCACTAAGATTCTATTTTACTGTGAGTTCTTTATAATGTGAACTCAGAAAACTAGACTAGGATTCAGGTGGCTAAATTGTAGGTACACAATACCGTTTCAAGCACGTTGAAGTATCATTCTTTGCTTGTTGCTTGCAATCCAGAAGGCACAGGTTTCCTATAGATACCGGCTCATATCCTCCAGCTCCTTTTTCCTGTCTTGGATACTGCAATGTATATAAAAAGGTTGACCATAAGTGAGGCAGAGCACAGTCAGGCATCTAAAATGACCCCCAGGTTCAAGCAATTGAATGCCACACTTAACACATGAAAACAAAATTTAGGTGTTACAATCTCTCTCTCCTCTCCTGACTGTAGGCAGGGTAAGGTCTCATATTCTTTACAAGGTCTTTAGGGTCTGGGTTTATGTATGCTTTTAAGTAAAAAGACTTCCCACAGTGGAAGGTGGCGTCTTGCACTTCCACGTTTGTGGTTTGCTCACATTGTGGCAATATAAAGGAATTAACCTATCATTACTTATTTCAAGGCATTTCCCCAAAAAAAAGAATCATTCACATGAAGCTATGTTTCTTTATATGAACATACACATTTTCCAGCCTCACGCAGCAGTTTGTCAGTAAATCTCTGAGCACCACAAAAAGATTACTTAAGTGTCCCATTGGTTGACCATTTCTATCAATGTTAAACAATCGTGTCTTTGCACATTTGCTGTCACTTCAGACACGTGAGATTAATCAGTGTCTTTCGTAACACCCTTCTGGAAATGGAAATTCTTAGTACACTTATCTCTTCCTCTCACTGTTTTCTTCCTCTTGCTTTCTGTGCATGTCAGTGAGAGAGAGACTGTCTAAGGACTTTATCTTTAATGGAAATGTTGCTGAATTAAATTAACTGCTTAAATAAACATCAAATAAGTTCTCTAGAGTGGAAGTGAGTTAATATTTTCTGAATGCTGGCTGAACAAGAAAGTAAGATTACGTCTTGGCAATAATTATAAAAAACCCGCTCCATAGGAACACAAAGATTTCAAACTTCAAACATGACTAAAAACATTGGAGAAAGGTTCATGGCGGAACTGGGCAGGAAGTTTTTTCTTTACTACGCTAATCTATTGACATTTACAAAATATTCGCAGATCAGAGATTCTGGAACTCTTTAGAAGATACAGTTTCATATTTCTTCTCTACCTGATTCAGGCAAAGGTGGATTCTTCACATTTCTATGAAGTCTGGAGTGGATTACTTTTTTTTTTTTTTTAAGATTGTAATTTGCATAAATAATAAACATTGTAAAAAAGTAATTCAAAATTTGTATTTACATTCAAAAATGTAAATGTAGCTCTTTGATGTTTTTGATAGCACTATATATCTGTTCTAAATTTATGGATATCAGTATTTGCTGTATTTCTATAAGCACACACTATGAGTATTGTCCATATTAGAAAATCTGAGAACACTTTTCTGACAAACATTTTATCAAAGGTGATGTACTTCTCCAGGCAGTTTTGGGTATGGTGAATAAGCATTTTGGAATGAAAAAAAAGTACTTCATTGGAAATTCTCAGTGAGATATTTTCTGACATAGTACTTGCAAATTGAATTTAAGGAATATTCTTTTTCACGGTGATCTCTCAACCTATAAAGTTCCAATTTTCCAAGAAGAATTTTTCAAGAAATAACATCCTGAAGCTAAGTTATTATTTAGTACTCTTTTTTTCTGTGTGTATACTATCTGTGGAGGTTTTAAAGCTGAGTTTGCAAGAGAGCCTTTGAGATGCTACATTGTGCCATCTAATAGTAAGAAAATACCATAGTAATTTCATTAAAAACACTAACTTCTAAAACATCAGTCTGCATTAATATGTAGTCATTTCTTGATCATTTAGAGCAAAAGCTGATAGTTAGAATTGTTTATGGACAACGTATCATACACGAATTTGTCTGGTTTGGACCATAGGAAATAGATATATGTTAATCAACTCTTTTTTTACCCATTTAGGATTGTGTTCATGTCAATGAGTAAACATTTTATAATATAACATTTAAATGATTCAGATGGGAATGTGTCACAAAGTGACTCAAGCCATGTGTACCTCCTTGAATAGGACAGTGATTCCAGTTCTGGTGTACCTCAGAGAAACCTTAGATCTAATTTACCTCAGGCAGAAGTGAACAAGGAGAAGTTTCTCCAGTCTGAAGTGATTTCCTCTGACTATCTCAATAGCAAGAAAAATGCGTGAACTACTCTTTCAAGCTTCATTAAAGGCATTTCAGCAGATGGCTAAAACAGTGAAATCCTGCTTCAGTCAGCCACTTTCCATAGGGGTAAGGAAAAGCAAAAACCTTATCTTAGCGATAACAAAGGAGGTGATAAACATTAATCTCTCCCTAGAATCCAGTCAGTTCTTTGGAGTGTTTCCTATTGAAGCTAAGGGTTCTGTTCCTATTAATTACTGGGAAACTGCATTTTGTGGCATGTCATCCATAAAAACCTCAGTATACTCTATCAGTAAGACACTGTACAGTTTGGGTACCCTATACAGTTTGGGTACCAAACTCTTTTCAAAGATGCAGAATCAAACTTTCTGTTTGTTCAGATGCACCTTTGATTATGAACACTATGTGTGCTACTGGATTCTGCAGGTTTTGTGCTATGAAAATATACTAGTTTAGCTCTGCTTTGTAATGAGATTTGTACATTTGCATTGCCATTTGCATGCATAAGCGACTGATAAAAGAAAGGTAGATGTCCAAATGTTTTCAGTGCTTATTGTTCTATGTATAAAACCAGTGGTATATTCTAAAAAGTATACCCTAAAAGGGAATTAGATGATGTAGAATAGCAAATTTCACCATTTTTATTATAATTTTAAACTCGTATCTTAAGTATATTCATGACCATAGTTAACATCTCATGTAATAATACAAAAAACAGAAGCTGATGCCTGTGTGTCTCTGATTGAACTTGTAAAGCTGATTTGAATTTTACCTTGTCAGAATCAATTCTGTTAAAAAATACACGGTTGATTCTCTGAACTTCAGTGATCTCTGAACTTCTCAATGAACTCCATTTCAATGAGACATGTCTAACTTGACAAACCAGCATGTAGTCAAGCAGGCTGCTGTCCTAGAAGAGTGAATAAAAATGAAAATACAAAAAAATTTCCATCTGCAGGAATGGCCTGTGCTACAGATATACTCTGAGGCTGAAGGTTAGTTGCCTTGCAATAATATATGAACGTTTCTGAAAAAGATACTCTGAAATATTTGTAATTTTTCCTCTTAATTTTGCAGAATAATTTGAGATAGTAAAACTAATCAATAGAGAATGAAAAATCAATTTATAATATCATCTACAATTGGAAATTCAGAAATTTTTGTTTTACTTGTTCAGATCTATATTCTTCTCCTGTTGGAGTGTTTGTAAACTTTCATGGACAGTAGTTGTCGCTGTCAAGTGTTTAGTCAGTTTATTGGATTCTTCACTGCACGTAGTCAACCGTGTTTCCAAATTATATGTAGGTGTCACTGAAGACTTTCTCTACAAGTTGTATTTTCATGCAGGCCAAGGTTATCATCTTTATTTTTCTTCATTGTGTTTTGGTTTTGTTTGGTTGGTTTTTGTTTGTTTGTTTTGTTTTGTTTTGTTTTTCTCCATAGTAGAATTTACTTCTGATAGAAATTGTAATTGTACAGGTAAAGTATAGATTTTCTTCTATTATCATTTATTACAAAGCTAAACTAAGCAACATAATCTGTCTTTTCCATTTGGTACTTCTGTCATTGTGTCATTAAAGATATATTCCTGAATTTGGCTTAAATTTACACATTCTAAAGATGGATTAAATCCATAAAATCCAAATCCTGATTTCAAATAGTGGTTATAATAGTAAGATCCAACTGCAAAATTCTGATCCATTTCAGTGCAGAAAAATGTATAAAATAATGAATTTAGCAATGATTCTCACTTACATATCTTGCATGGAATTGCAAACAGAGAATCATGGAAAAGCTTTAGTGTTAAAATGATCAAAATGTCAAAATCAAAGCAAATATGCTCTCACAAACATGAAATTAGTCTAGGTAATTCATTGCTAAAAATTGTTCATAAGATTAATTCCAAAATTAGAAAGGGTTGAACAACAAGGAAGTCTAAGAAATTACAATAATTAACAATGAAAAGTAGAGATAAATCTGTTTCAGGGTTTCAGGTAACCTGCAGTGAGTAACTAGTAGATGATCTCAACTTTTGCTGAAGCATCAGATATTATCTACTGTCAGAAACAAAATACCATGTGAAGCAAGCCACAAGCTCGGTTTGGAAATAATCTAGACTGAAATTAATTTTAGGAACTTTTCTTGGCTGCTCTGATATACATTTGGAAGGCTCTTAGCATGCCCTGACACCTTTCTGAATGAGGCCCTCATCACTGTTATATATATATATAGCATTTTAACTTGAAAAGTGTATGTCCAAAGTGAATCTATGAGTTAAATGAGGTAGCTTGTTTTTAGAACTCCAGATTATTGAAGTCATTCTGGGAAAGTATTATCAGATCTTGTCATAAACTATTTCAGATTTTAGAATATATAGATAAGGTTTGCAACCTGGGTATAACTATGTAAGAGACTGTAAAAGACTTGTTGACATGAATCAGTAATACAGAAATAGAAAGTTTAGCTTCTCTCATCACTGACAGCATTCTTTCCAAACAGATTCACAACAATGTGTTTCATTGTTTTCCATGTAGGTACTGAACTTTTTTGCCAAGATAATATGTTTCATAGCGAAATGTAGTATTTTCAGACCTGCCCAGAACTGTATATTGTCTCTTTCCTTATTTTAATGGTGCACAAAATTTTATCAGGAAAAAAAATAATCTGTTGCAATTCATCCCATTACTGAGAGAGCATGGATAAAACTGAGTGAAGGATCTATAACTTTAGGTTATATAAAAAATAGAAACAATCAATAGAAATAATTTTTTTAAAAAGTAGATTAAGTAAAAAATTAAGGTAGTAGAATTATTGTGATGTATATGTTGCATATATGAACCCTCAAATTTCATTCTCTTTTAACACTAAAAATCTACTTGACAGCAACTCTTTGAAAAACTGTAATTTAACTTAATGGGAAATTATATATTCTCTGTAAACAGAAATTTGGTACAACAATGACATTTTCTCCAGTTCTACCCAGTTGTTTCTCTGTCTTTTCTGAAAACTAAGGATCTAATCTGTATATAGTGGGGCCTTTTGCTGGATTACCAGCAAATATGTCACATGCTTATGAATACATACACTCTTTCAAGCACGCATACCTCTACACTCTACAAAAATAACATTATTTATTTTCTGCAGGGATGAGTTAGAAGGTATCTGTGTCCCATCAATTACAAAAATTTTTTTTTCCAACTGAACCTATATATGACTTGCAAGAAACTTTTTTCATGTCTCTTCTACCAGATTGACTCTGCTCATCTGTGATTCTATACATGTAATTTCATACTATTAATTGCTTTCTGTTGTATGGCATAATTTGCAAATTGTGGTTAATGACCAAACTACACTCTTTTCAGAGTTGCTCTGTGATGCAAATCATCTACCTCGTGCTGGTTTAGAGCTTATCATTAATTTGTAGCAAATTAAATATTGAGTGAATTCATTCATAGTGTTCATTCATAAGTAAACTCTATTCTTTAATTAGAAGAGAGAACCCATCTGGTTTTATTTTCAGCTACAATGCTGCAGCTGGTCAGAAGTAACAATTTCTGTCAGTGAAAGTCTGTTTTAAACATAGGTTTCTCCTGAATACATTGAAGTATTTAGTGAAATAGTACAAAAAAGTGTTATTAGGTGTAGTGAAATAATATTTTCACACAACATAGTGGATATAATGAGATCATAAGCAGTATAAACTATTAGTAAACTGATTATGAGTTGTGGAACAAGCACTGACCTGAAGCTGTCTATACTGTTGATCACTAGCATGCTCCCTGGCACATTTTTAGAATCATAGAATCATAGAATGGTTTGGGTTGGAAGGGACCTTAAATATCATCTAGTCTAAACCCCCCTGCCATGGGCAGGGACACCCTCCACTAGGCTACATTGCCCAAAGCCCCATCCAACCTGGCATTGAACACTTCCAGGGAGGGGGCCTCCACAACCTCTCTGGGCAACCTGTTCCAGTACCTCACCAGCCTCAAGAATGTCTTTCTAATATTTAATCTAAATCAACCCTCCTTCAGTTTAAACCCATTACCCCTTGTCCTGTCACTACACTCCCTGATAAACAGTCCCTCACCATCTTTCCTGTAGGCCCCTTCAGGTACTGGTAAGCCGCAATAAGGTCTTCCCGGAGCCTTCTCTTCTCCAGGCTGGACAACCCCAGCTCTCTCAGCCTGTCCTCATAGGAGAGGTCCTCCAGCCCTCTGATCATCTTCGTGGCCTCCTCTGGACTCGCTCCAACAGCTTGATTTCTCTCCTTTGCTGGGGCCCCCAGAGCTGGACGCAGTACCCCAGGTGGAGTCTCAGGAGAGCAGAGTAGACGGGCAGGATCACCTCCTTCAACCTGCTGGTTACACCTCTTTTGATGCAGCCCAGGACACAGTTGGCTTTCTGGGCTTCAAGCGCACACCACCGGCTCATGTTGAGCTTCTCATCAATCAGCACCCCCAAGTCCTTCTCATCGGGGCTGCTTTCAATCCATTCCTCGCCCAGCCTACAGTTGTGCTTGTGATTGTGCCGACCCGCATGCAGGACCTTGCACTTGGCCTTGTTGAACTTCATGGGGTTCGCACGGGCCCACCTCTCCAGCCTGTCAAGGTCCCTCTGGATGGCATCCCTTCCCTCCAGCGTGTCGACCACACCACACCACACAGCTTGGTGTCGTCAGCAAACTTGCTGAGGGTGCACTCGATCCCACTGTCCATGTCACTGACAAAGATGTTGAACAGTGCCGGTCCCAGTACCAACCCCTGAGGAATGCCACTCATCACTGTTCTCCACTTGGACATTGAGCCGTTGACCACAACTCTTTGAGTGCGACCATCCAGCCAATTCCTTATCCACCGAGTGGTTCATCCATCGAATCCATGTCTCTCCAATTTAGAGACAAGGATGTCGTGCGGGACAGTGTCAAATGCTTTGCACAATTCCAGGTCGATGACGTCAGGTGCCCTTCCCTTATCCACCAACAATGTAACCCCATCATAGTAGGCCACCAAATTTGTCAGGCACAATTTGCCCTTAGTGAAGCTGTGTTGGCTGTCACCAATCACCTCCTTATGTATCAATTTACCAAAATCCAGGCAATTTATGGTCATAGTTTGCATAATAGCATGCAAAATATTCCCAACAGACAGTCTGGATGAAGTTGTTATGGTTTTGGCTGAAATGTTTGGAGGTGAGGGCTAGTAAAGCCATATAGACAGGAGCTGTGCTGCACCACTTGACAGAGAACAGACCCCAACCCATTTATCTGTAGATGAGGCCATGGACACCTGCCCGTAAGGGAGACTGATGGCACAAAACAACAGGACTTGTACCTCTCCTGAGATAAAACGGTATAATGGCTCAGCAGGGTACAGATTTAATGTCTAATTTTCTCCCTTAAAATGTTTTAGGCCTTTGTTGTATCTAATTATCTAATTGTTATCTAATTTTAAGGCAGAGAAATGAGATAATGACTTGTGTTCTTGAGATACATGCTTCTTTTCATACATTGTAAAATTAGTTGAGGGTAACTAGCTCAGATACATTCTGTTAGGTGTTTCAAGTCAGGTGAGATGAATGTCCATTCTGACTCTTTTAGCTGAGATGGTGTATAACACTTGAAGATGGGGAGATAGATTTACAGTTCTGTGGTTCTTCATTATTTTTTGGATGTTCCAGAAGAGAGGCTGGCTTGACAACCTTCAAAGGTTGTCTTTCTCAGACTTTCACATTAATTGTTTCCATCATTTTTCTATTAAATACTGAAGTGGGGTATGCTGAATTAACTATTTACAAATTCAGCTGATTCCAATTAAAATTATGGTGACTCCAGGTATAAAAATAGAATATTTCATTTTTCTGTCAAGGTTGGGTGGCTTTTGCAGTGAATATTAGTAGCCTACAGACCTATAAACTTAAAATTCATATATAAACAAGCATACATACATACACACACAAAGCATTTCAGATGTTCTCTTCAGCCACTGTGGGCTGAACAGATCTAATTGACTTCAGTTTAAGCATTCTATATTCGAGGAAGAGTTATTGACCCTTCTGCAGTTTAAATAATGTTATTTTTCACAAGTTCTGCACAGGAAACAATTTCATTACTTTACAACATCCTGAATCTTAATTTTAAGTGGTCTGTTTAGGATGAACTTCAACAGACCTACCTTAAATCGCAATGATTCTTTAACAGTTCAGATGAGTTTTATGGGAAACACATAACTTCAAGATGCTTCTCATGATTTATTGACATGTTTTTCCAATGGCAATTACTGATGTGCATTGAAACACATCAGCAGTTTTTGAATGTGACTACAGTCACCACAGCACTTCTGTTCAGATGTGTATTGCATAAGTCAGCAAATGCTCTTATCACATCAAGATGGATATTGTTTAGCATCTAGAGACCTTTTTCTGTGGAAATAATAATTGTATTACAGTATTTTTAGAAACCTAACTGGAGTTTGTGTGAATTCTTTCTTTAACCCTGTTATTTAGAATGGCCACACTCTCCCTATATAGAATAAAAAAGGCCTTAGTTAGAGTCATTTTCCTAGACGAAAAATTATCTATATATTCTTATCTGACACTTTTCTGGAATACCATAGAAAACAGGAGTTTATAACATTTATCATCAAATTATTGGGGCATTTCCTTTTCCTTTGTTTCTCTTTTCTACCAAAATATAAAATTGGATTTCCTCAAAATTAATCTGAGCAGGGATCAAGAGGAAATACAGACACTGAACTGGAGGTCAACTTATGGGCTTGTGTCTGGTTCTCTAGATGGTCTAAAATAAATCATAACTTCTTCAATTACATTTTGATTATTCCACAGAATGCTGTAATGTTTCTTAGCTTTTTCTTATAAGCATTGTGAACTAAAGTCTGAGCAGGACTTTGACATCCTGAAATAAGCAAACTGTCTTAATGTATCACATCATCATCCGTGTAGGACAGGAGAAAGAATGGTGGAGTCTGGAGAAAGAGTGATCTTTTAGAAAACATAACTTAGGTCTGCAGAAACTGAGTAGATTTATAATAAATGACTTAGGTGAGAAGAAATGACTAAAGAAGAGAGAGATAAATATTATTTATTCCCACCTCATCTGTTGCAGCACCAGATTCTCTGGGGACTTTTTGCTTCTGAACTCTGTAGATTAGCCTCATGTTTACTTATATCTGACATGACATTTGCATAAATTTGCAAAGGTCTCAGTTTTACTCATGACACTTGTAAATCTCACCAGGTAAATGTGAGATTAAAGTCAGATACTGCTTATCTATCTATCTAGTGGATCTGTGCACAGAGTGATAAACTATCAACCATGAATGCTTATATAATTTATTCTTGTAATAATGATTGTAAAAAGGATAGAAAATGGCCAATTTATAATGCATTCTTGTCACATAGATTGTAATGAGAACAGAAAATATCACGAACTTAATTTGTTCTGGTGAAAATTGTCAAACTGCAATGAGAACAGAAGATAGCACAAAAAATCTGCCAACTCTCTGAGCTTCCTAAAGTGCAATCTCACTGTTGTCCTCAAATGACATTTTCCAGGTTCCCTTGGTCTGCTCCATTGTACAGCTTTTTTTTGTTCACTTAGCTGTCTCTTAGTGTCTCATTAGAAATACGCATGCTTTATAAAAATATAATGTGGTCGTGCAGTTTTTTCACAAGAAGACATTTTAGAAATCTTTCATGCCTTTCATCATTGTAAGGATAATGTAAGATGATGACACTTTCTAGCTAAACCTGGAGAGTTTAGATCAAGTCGAATCAGTTTGGATCGCCTTGAGAAGGGTTGTGGGTGGGTTTGGGCAGCAAATATAAACTGCATTCACATTGTTGAGAGGCATTTAAGAAAAGTAGCCTGAGTTTAAAGTACTGCATGATACTCAGTACAACTTTTAATATATTGTAGAGCTTCAGTCAAGTCTTTTTATTTGCTTATAGTCTTTTTATTGAGACCGGGTAAGGACATATTTCCTTAGCTCCAATAATTCTGGAAACTCAGTGAGTTTATTTCCTAATTGATTACACAAAGAGCTCTATCAAGCGTAGATGCTTTGGATAGTCCCTTTGACAAAATGGATTCATTTTCTGACATAGTGATTAAAACTGATTCATATTAAGAAGAAGCTTTTAAAAAATTATATTTGGACATCCGTTTCCAACCCCATACTTTGGCAGACAGTAAGCTTTTACGACAGATTCACAATGACATGCTTTTCAAATCAAACTACCAAACATACAACTTCCTAGAGGGTTCACTGGGTTTTAGAGAGGAAGCTCTAAAAGCAGGCTAGCCGCTCCTACAGATATGTGTTTTTCTTGAAGTATATGGTTACCGTACTTACCGATGTTATATAACACCGATTATTTATCGAAGCATGAAGGCTTAGCAGACAGAGCAGCACTCTCTTGCCCCCTTTTTTCAATCAGCATTTTTCTGAGCAGGATCTTTACTGATGGAATGAGAGTAAAGGGTGTGCTTTGTTAACAGCTGCCCAAGGTCCTCTGGGTTTTGTTGTGCTTTTTTCTCCAGCAGTTGGGTTTCCCAGTTCTTTTCAGCGTTGTCTGTGAGCGTTCACCCTGTAAAGCCTTGCACTGTAGTACAGTCTGTTTTCCTCAACTTTTGTAATTATTGAGTTTTGCTGTTCTACTCAGACTTTTGTTAAACTCTTAGACCATTTCCTACTTTTGTTTGTGCATGTGCTTGTTAAATCACTTCATTGGGTTTGTTGATTTAAGTCAGTGAATCCTTTTGCGTAAAGTCAGACAAAAACAGACTAAGTTCTCTGACTTCTTTTCAGCACAATTTATTCTGCAATTACACAGATAAATTTTTGTCCTTAAATGTTCAATGTTGTTGCAGATACGGCTTCATTTTCCTGCTGGCATGATCAGCATGTCCAATGAAATTCATTAATGATTATTGATAGCAATACCTTTCCTATAAGTAATTTCTAAGGAATGTTTTGGTAATATTATACAGCATACTGATTGAAAAATATCAACAAATTTGTTCTGTAAGATGCAATGCGCAGTGAAGATTTATTGGTCAAATACTCCATTAGAAAGAGGGAACTGAAAAGAGCCAGTAATTTCTGAGCTATCTAAAGTTTAACTGTAATACTTTTCAGTTGTAATGTACATTTTTAACTATAATGGAAAAGTAGCTAATGAAGCATTAAAGTATAATGTTTTTTCTAAGTGTCAATGTAGCACAATGGGAGAGATTTAAGTAAAAGTTGTAAATACAGTGATAATATGAATCTGTCAGGTTACACAGGTGGTTGAACTAAAGTGTAGTTTAAAGTAGAAAATCATGAGATTTTAGCTTTGTTTTTGCTCTTCACACAGTCTTCATTCAGTAAACTTATCTGTTCTATCCTGCTGTTTCCCTAAAATAGAGTATCTGTTTAACATCTTGCCTAGCAAGACCCTGGAGCAAAACAAAGCATTGTTTCTATGTTCTTTTTCTTTGCTATATTTTGGTTACTTGAATATTGAGGTTATGAAATAGATTTTTTAAATTTTTGTTATTATTTTGCACATTTTACAATAAACAACAATGTTGATTGCATTGAAAAGAAACAATAGATGTATCTTTTTTCCCTCAAATTTCTTAGTACATTCCTAAAATTCTTCCCACTCTTCTTTTTTTTTTTTTTTTTTAATGCTCTAGCAGTCTCTTCTTACCATTGAAACTTGACAAGATTAGAATTGAGGAAAGTAGCAACATCTTTACGTGTATTCTTCACATTTTAGTACCATATCTCATTAAACCAACAGTAAAATCTCCTAAACACACTCATGAATGATGAATTTTGTGAATCTTCCTAGGCATTTTGGGTTATGGTATAACTTCCCAAACATGACTGTGGAATGAATAGCCCGTTGAAATAATTATTTGCACAAAATTGTTTTGTTTATTTTCTTACAGATACCAATGTAATTTAAACACTTTAGTGTTGGAATTACTGCTTTAACTATATTTTAATTGTATTTGAAACAGAAAAAAACCCTAAATTTATACTGCAAAACATCTGAAAACATAGCAGTAAAAATCCAAGCTTTTTACAAAAATCTGCTTAGTTTTCTCTGCAGAATAATTAGAATGATTGTATTCAAGTGCCATCTTTAAATAAAAAAGACTGTTCCTGAAGTACTGGATGTATATTAAATGCAAATTATTGGAGGACATAATTGTAACTGCTCTGATATACAAAAATTCACTTCTGCACACAGGAAACTGCTTCCAGTTCTGCCCTTGAAAACAGATGTGAACTTTCCACTTCATTGCCTAGAGATGTTTTTTTGAAGAGAACTCCATAAATGGTTCATTTTACAAGCACACTGTATATTATTCTAGTGTCAAAGGCTTGGGAATTGATTACATAGACTATAATATAGATATGATAATTTCTGTTATATTTTAGAATGAAATTTGAATTTTCTGTGCCATGCATCTGGAATTATCATCTCTGTAATTCTACCAATATACAGAGTAATTGATTTTTTTTTTTTTTTTTTTATTCAGGCAGATGCCTATTTTACCAAAAAGGTTACTTTATTTATTTTTTTTAATTGGCTTACATGATATATATATGATTTTTTTAAAAAGTAATTATAATGTAAGTGAGAATTCTTAATTTAAACTATGTAGGTGCGTAAAAGTATGAATAAGTTTCTATAGCAAAGATATCTTTCTTTAATAAAAATCCCCCAAAAAACAACAGACCAAAAAATATCTCCTGGTTGTATAAATTGTGAAGTAAGGTAACAATAAACTAGCCAAGTTGTTTAGGTGCCACAAAGTCAAGAACTAAACAATTATTTTGCATGGTTTTATCGAAAGGCTGTTTGTTGGGTTTTTTTCCTAGAAATTATGATAATTTTTTTAAAAATGAGATTTAGAGATAACCAGCAAAGTCTGTTCCACTTCTTTTTTTGTTAAATGTTATTTCATTCTTTTCAGACCATTTCTTATATGAATATCCTGAGGAGAGCAGAGAGTTTTTAAACAGCAGAGAAATCTGTGGATCTGTCTCTGAAGAAGAATAAAATTACCCTCAAAATGAATGTAAAATTTTTACTCAGGATTTTTACACAGAATGATGGAGGTCCTACCTGGATGAGACCCTTAGTTTCATTTAATCTCCCTAATTCGATTGGCTGAATTTGGACTGTCATAGCCTAAGAACAGAGATGAAAACATTTTTTTCATTAACAACCCTATTCCAGAAAAAAATGCATTTTGTGTATTTTTCTTACAATGTGTCTAACCCAGCTGACTTTTTTCTTGTTCAACTTCTCTTCTGTTTCCTTTTCTTCTTCTTCTTCTTTTTTTTTTTTTTTTCTTGCCCACATGACTAGAAAGACAAGAAAGAGAAGGGGAGAAGAAAGTAAGTAATACAAAACTTATGAAGGCTGAAGTTTTTAGTTTCGGTTTGGTTTTTTGTTGTTTTTTGTTGTTGGTTTTTTTTTTTTACTTTTGACTTTTCATCAAACAACTGAGAGCTATTGACAGCTTTGTCATTTTTATCTCCAGATGTTTGTTCTTGACTTAATAGGGAACCTACAATTAAATTAATTAGAAGCTGACATTAGTACCTCTCATCCTGGAAGACTGCATCATGTTATGTTATCTATGATGTAAACAGGTTCTTTAAAAGAGTATTTCAAGGGATAAGCAAATGCTTCCAGATTAATTAAGACTTGAAAATTGACTTTCAGTGATAAAACTAAGATCAGTCTATTCCAAATAACAGCAATAAGTTTGATAGATGGCTAATTGTAGTCCACATAGGGATCCTGAAGAAACAAAACCTGACAATGTAAAAATTCAAATTAATATTGCTCTTATTTACTTATTTGCTATTTATTTTACGTTTGGTGGGTTTTTTTGGGGAGGGGGGTTGTTTTGTTGGGGGTTTTTTGTTTGGTTTGGTTTGGTTTTAATAAGGGATAAAAAGATAGAATTCAGTCCAAGGTTTGGAGAATTAAACTTTTTGTTCAATTTTGTGACAGATGTTAATATTTTAGGTATAGAACTCAAGTAAGAACTGTTTACTTCTGAAAGGACAGATGGATTCTTGTCTATAGAGTAAGAAGAGCAGTTATCCTTAGAACCCAGTAGCATTTTATATTAAAAGTATTTTAAAATATTTCTAAAAGTATTCTACAATTTGCAATATACCTAACAGTTTTACTAAGGACATTTTAGCATCAAATACCCTTTTAAAACACGGTTGAAGACAGGCTGTGCTTACAAGTTAAAAGTTAGGCTTCCGTGCGGTTTCTGCTGCCATTGTGAGAGCGATACAAATGTGATGATAACCACAAGACTAAGGTTCATTAAATCCGACATAAGGTATAAAACCAGTAAGTATGATTTAAAGTACAAATGCAAATTGTGTGATTTCAAAATAAGTACAGCCATGTTTATTCTATTTTTTTAGCATTATTGTTGTAGAGTTTTGTCTAGTTTAAACCAGAGGCTATTTTAATGACAAAACAACTGTGATATTTGTTGCCAAAAGGGACTGTGAGTATAACATACATTTATAGTCTGGCTACATGATGTGCTGAGCTTGTATCACATGAATTTTGCTCTTGCAATACTTCCTTTAATTTTTAACTTTTTAAATTTTTAATGTGATTCTTTAGAAAGACAAATATAATTAAAAATTAATAATTTCACTAGCTTTTTTGTATGTTTTGTCTCGTCTAAGAATCTACATGTAAAATTTTTGTCTACAGATAGAGTAATTATTGGAACAATTAACTTGGAAGATGGAGAAGTTCTTCCTCCATAATTTTGCATATCTTTCTAAAAGAAATGCTGAAAGGTTGAGAATAGAAACCTCTCAGTGAAACTAGATGGATTTTGTCACTAAAGGATCAGCTCTGTTCAGAATAACGGCCCCTTCTGGCCACAAGAATTTATGAATGTGTGGAGTGAATGGTTTTGGCTTCCTACAGTGTTCTGCACACATGCGTATGTGTGTGAATGTCCATCTGTGTATCATCACTTGTACATATATGAGTGTAAGATTATTGATTTGCCCTTTTCATGAAAAGTGTAGTATTTTAGAGGAACTGACTTAAGATATGTGGAAGTATCCTCTGTCTTATTATCAAGGAGAAATTCTGAGTCATCTTAACTAGCTAAGTAATTGTGTAATTAGTATTAAAGCTGAGCTAACATAGTTGCTTTGTGAGGATTCTTTATTCTTCTGGAGACAGCGAAAAGTAGTGAAAGAGCAACTAAGGACTGCAGGAAGATCATTCTGTGGACACTTTATATTTTGCTATCTGTGTATGTAGATTTTTTCCCCCACTTATTAATCACCAAAGCAGTACTGTGTGTAATTCGAGCAATATGAAAAACTGAATTTTACAAGGTTAAAACAAATCATCTTCAAGTAATGAATGTGTCATGCCTGGAGATTGGAAACATTTCGTATTTTTGTTTAGAAATAATTGTGGAGTCTTGATTAAAACTTATTCACTCTTACAGAAATAAACATTTCATCATAAAACACAAATAAGGTTAATATTTTTAAACGCTCCATTTTATGAATGCGCTCTTGAATTACAAAACTTCGGCATGAGGTGACAACATAAAGCGTGTCTCTATTACCAGGCATTGCAAGTCCTTTGGGAAACTGAGTACTCTTACCATAGTTCAACTCAATACTTTGGGGTTTTACCCTTACTTACTTCCAAGGAGCTACCATTGATTTATAAAAATAATGAGACAGAAAAATTAAGTCCCCTCATTTCACTGGCTTTGGTGTATTTTGGTTGGTGGTTTTTTTGTTTGATTTTTGTTTTGTTTTCCTAGCAGTTAAAACCTGTCTTTTCCTCTTATATTTAATATTTATATTGAGAATTAGCAGTACTTTTGTTTTCAGCAGACTTACATGGGTTTAGATCATTTGATACATTCTTTGCATAATTGTACTCATGGTGTCTCTTGAAAGTAAACTCAAGCATATTATGTATGATTGCTGGAGTATATAGGATTTATTTGCACATTTAAACACCAAGAAAACATCTGCTTTAAGTAAGTCATACTGTAGCATCACAGTATGTTATGCTTTTAAACAGATTGCAAGCATGTTTCTGTAAGAAATATTGAGAAGAAATTTTAATGAATATTGTTCTGAAGTTTTCCAAGAAAAATGTTTTATTTTTAATCCTTCATGAACATATTTGCCAAATTATGGAAGTACACAGCATGCTCCCCTCTTCTGAGCTACAATGGTTGACAGGATTATCTTGCTAACTAAATGGCATGTTCCTTTTGAAGACAATCTTTCCAGCACTTTCCTATTATGTGGCTGTACAAGGGCAAAATTGTAGGCAGGAAAGTGCAAGGTGAAATGAATGAGCAGGACATGCAGGAAAGATTAGTACTAGTTAAAATGTGTCTACCACTGTCTTCTTGAGTCATAATCAGCATATATCTGAAAGGACGCAGAAGCCAAGGCACTAAAAAAGCTTGGTTTTTCCCCTTTTGCGCCTGCACCTCATCTCTCCCTTTGCCTTTCCCTGGACTTTGGACTACATTACCTTGAAGCTTGGGAATTTGCATCTTATCAGTGAAAATGGCCACACCATTTTCTGGTATTATTCTGACCCGTATGTTGCAAAACCAGCCAGTGTTTTTGTAGGAGATGGCAGCTGTAGCTCTATTTCTGTGTTCCTGGGCTCTGCCATCTCTTCACACTGACCTTGTCATAATCTGAAAGCAGGGACCTCAGTACAGTTTTCACCTCCTCATTTCGGTTGTTTAGGAGAGATGTCCATTGGGAAGAACTCAGGAAGTTACTGGAAAGTGTATGTGCTTATCAGCATGTATTGCATCACACAAAGTCATGGTCATTCTGTACAGATGTAATAGTACAATATCTATTTCTTTTGTTTGCTTTATTATCTCTTTACTGCCATGGCAGCTGCCAGTATATCAGAAAATGGTTATATGCAACCTTCTTATTGTATTTGTAGTTAATGATTAATATAATTTTCCAAAGCCAAGTCAGTGATTTTCCTTCACTTAATGCTGGACCTGTGCTCTCTTCCTTGAGAACAGTCTGTTTCCTTGACTATAAATTATTCCCCTGTCTTTGTGTCTGCTTATTTCTTTGCCTTCCCCCTCATTTTTAGGCACCTCAAGGATTCATATATCAGTCACATAACACAGAGAGCAAACATTAAACATAAATCATTACTAATTGATAATAAATGATGACGTCAAGTTGCAATAAGCATAAGTAATAAAACAGATACGCACACTGTGGTTCGGATTAAAGTAGGATTCAAACAGAAGAGATATTAACTGAAAAATAGGAGTCAGTAGAAGTGTCTTTAGATATTTAGAGCTTTTGAAAATCAGATCATTTATTTAGGTATGAGATTACAGATTTAGGACCTTACTTCAGGCTATCATTTTAAGAAAGGTTTATCTTTGGACTTTGGTGTAGGCTCTCAGCACATCTCAAATTCATCTTTGAAGTGAGGTATCTCTGGAGCATAATTTGCTGCCGGCTCTCTCCCAAATCAAGAATAGACACTTTAGTCAACCCATCAATGGTGTTCATATCTGGAGATAATGTCCCATAGCCTGGTGAGTGAATTTGAGCAGCCAGGGCCAAAACTGTAGCTCCTCAGTTAAGTATTAAAATTTAGGTGAGATGAGACTGGATGGAGCTAGGAATAAAAAAACCCAAAACTTCTATTCTTTATGTATTTCCATCCTCCTCCATAGCATTTCACACGGAGTGTAGATCAGCCACTTCCACTTATGTGAAATAGCATGCAGATCCCTCTTCGTAAAAAGGACTATTCATGCACTAATAGACTAAATATGAGCAAAAGGCAGACGCATTTCAATCTGTTTTAGCAGAGACTTTTGTTTTTGCAAAGCATATTGTTGAAATGAACTACACATGTTAGTTTTAGGATTATCTGGTTTGCAAGAGCAAACACAATGCAAAATGACTTTTCAGAATAATGATGTATATCAGTTGTCTCTGTATTTCTATTGAGGATGACCAAAATAAAAAAAGATTTTACAGACAATGGTTGAGCTGTTTATTAATATGATCCATTAACGTTTAGATAAAAAAAGGTTGTATTTATCATCAAATATATATCCTGAGATATGATAAAGATCTGCTGAGCACTAGGCACCTGGAAGCATTCTTTTTCAGTACAGAATTCACCTCATCTAGTTTCATAGCTAAGCCCTAGTTTGAGAACAAAAACAATTTTCCTCTAGACTCTCCATAAAAGGTCAACGTTGAACACAGGACTGAATAGCCCACGAACTCTTCAGGGGATGGAACTGTTTGTTGTTTTAGTGCCATCCGTGACACTAGACATTTTGTCAGTTCAGAACAAATAATAGCAATGATGGGATGGGAATGCTCGCGCTCTCTGCTGACCGGTTGTGTGGGGAATAGTGATTCAGCTGCTAGAAGGCATAGAAAACAGCTATTCTTTGAGACTGTTGTAATAAAGGGTACAAAGGAACATACTAGGACTACTCAACATCTACATACAGCCAAGAAGGGTTACAATAACCTAACATTTTTAAAGTTCAGAGTAAACTAGTTTGTAAATAAACAATTATAAAAACCTGTCCTTTTCTACAAAATTATTACTTCAGACACTAACACAATCTCAGATTTCTTTGGTCTATATAATCTAAATAGAATAACTGCAATAATGCTGTCAAAGCAAATTCAAAAAATGTAAATGGAGGTCACATACTGCTATTTAATTAATCCGCAACAGCATGTTCATTTGTCATGAATGCAAGTAAATTGAAATTTTTTTAGTCATCTAATTGGGAATCTCCTTAAAAGAACCTGTGAAAGAGAATGTCATTGCAACAACTGTCATCTGACTATGATTGTCAGATGCATGTTTATGGATTTAATTATTATCTTCTTATCCTGGAAGAAAATGCTGAGTCTCCAGTGTCTTTTGTGAGTGGAAAGTGAAATACCAAAATAATATTGAAAACATGCTGGCACGGACTTTGTGTATTGAAAGACTACTTAATACAAAGACGGTATTGTCATTAGCGTATAATGACATACAGCTCTCCACATGTGATTTTCCTGCATATTTTGTTGTAAAAATCAATATTCAAAAATATCTTAAAGACTTAAAAAAAGAAAATAAAAAATAAATCTAGTTCATGTTAGTTCGATTGGCTTCTTGGTTTCTAAAAATTGTATTGTCTTTTAAGGCAATATCGTGAATACCTGTGACTACTAATATAGCTTGAGTTACTGAACATTCTTAGTTTTCTGCCAGAGAAGGAAACTGTGGTGTGAGTAGGGATAGATCTGATTCTCCATGGATCTTCTTACCTTTTATGATGTTCATTGCAGTGAAAGAGGGATACACAGGTTTGGGATTATAGGTATGAGTTCTTTCTTTGACTAGAGGACAGCAGTTAACTGTGGAAGCGCTCTGATAAAAATTTTGAGTGTTATACTTTAGCAGAAAACCCAATACCCGAAACTAAATGCCACTCCACATGTCTAAATCTTCAGATGTTCATATTGGAAATATAAAAATAAAGAGATGGTAGTATGTGTTCTAAAACAAAGCCATAGTATAAAGTCTGTAAATTTGTAAAGGTAAAACTGTAAAGTATGTACATAGGGTAGATATTCTCCATTTGAACTAAAGAAATCAACAGTAGGATACATATTTTAATGAAGCTTTGGTAGAGATGGAAAATCGAGAGGATAATAATTTATAGGAGAGACTTTTTTGACCCTCTCTTGATAAAATATTGACTATTAACAGGCTTTCCTAAATTCAATTTTATAGATTTTCTGATTAAAACATTCAACCCATAGGCTTACAGGGTATCATTCCATGTGAACTAGAGGTTAGTATTATTATAAATTTATATTGTGGTAGCACCTGGAGATCTTTCAATGTTATCGTGACAGACACTGCAAGTATGATATAATTGTCTAAAGAAGCTACAGTCTCAGAATCTTTTCCTTGCACAGTTGTAAAAAAGATTTATTCTGTTTCAGATAATGTTTGTGCATTTTCATTGTAATCCAGAATTTCTCAAAGCATACACAGATCTTAATCATCCCAATTCCACTGAAGTACTTGAGGCTCTTCCGTTGACCTCTTTGGCCTTTGGATGATGCGCATATCCACTTTATTGTGTTTTCCTTCATTGGGATTGGTTTTGCCATGGTAACAAAAGACGTGGTCACCAGGGGCAGTAAAATTCTTGATGGGAATTTCTCTGTGGGAGTAAGACTGAGGAGGAAGGCTCATTCCTTTTTTTTTTTTTTGGGGTAACAGCATCCCTATGGCTAAACCTGCCAATACAAAGGAGGACTATTAGTAATCTTGTTATAACAGTGCATGAAAAAAGGCAACAAATGCATGATAGTGCAGTTAGATGCAGAGTAAAAACAAGTAATGTCCCCCCTCTACAATAAAAACGCAGTTATTTTCGAGAGCTTTGCTTCTTTTGCATCTATGATGATGTATACACTAGTGACAGATTTTTGTGCATTGACAGCATAATGCTAAGCCTCTGAGGGCCTTCAGCAAAATAACTAAAGGAAATTAAAGTATACAGAGACTCTATACACATAAAATTCCCATTTTCTATCAAATTTAATTACTAAAATAAAAATTCCCAAACAACAGAGCAGTTGACAAAAAGACAGAAAATTTGAGTTTTTTCTGAAGGTTCTGGGATGTATCTTGAAATAAGGTAAGGGCATACACATTTCAGAATTTTCATCACTTGAGGAAGTAGGTCATCCTTTTGTTGTCATATGCTGTATTTCATCTGTTCATAATTGAGTGGAATATTCAGCAGTCCCAACCCTATTAAAATTAAGGAGCAGATAATTCCTGGCACATGGGAGAAACACTGAATCCCCTATACTTTTCTGGTAATCTGCTGCAGTATTTACAGCTCTCTTCCTTCAACATTTGGTGTGGGAGAAAAAGAAGAAATCATTAGTGACAACAAACCAGCTGACAAAGTTCCATGAGTGCTTTAATTTTTTATTTTTTTTTTCTGGAGCCAAAGCAAAATATAGAATCGTGGAATGGTTTGGGTTGGAAGGGACCTTAAAGCACATGTAGTCTAAACCCCCCTGCCACGGGCAGGGACACCCTCCACTAGACCACATTGCCCCATCCAACCTGGTCTTAAACACTTACAGGAATGGGGCATCCACAACTTCTCTGGGCAACCTGTTCCAGTGCCTCACCACCCTCATAGTCAAGAATTTCTTCCTAATATCTAATCTAAATCTACCATCTTTTAGTTTAAAACCATTTCCCCTTGTCTTGTCACTCCATGCCCTTGTAAACAGTCCCTCCCCATCTTTCCTGTAGGCCCCTTCAGGCACTGGAAGGCTGCTCTAAGGTCTCCCCAGAGCCTTCTCTTCTCCAGGCTGAACAACCCCAACCGTCTCAGCCTGTCGTCATAAGAGACGTGCTCCAGCCCTCTGATCAGCTTTGTGGCCTCCTCTGGACTCGCTCCAACAGCTCCGTGTCTTTCTTGTACTGGGGAATAGAATTATAGAATGATTTAGGGCATTAGGAATAGCTTGCTGATTGCTCTACCACTCTATAAAATAGACCTTTTTATTTAAGATTTTAGATTTTGAAACCTTCTGACTGAATAAAATGTTAGAGTTTCTGGTGCCAGGGTATTTGTTTGTAGCACATTCACAGGATCACATAATGGGTGCAGTTGAAAGGGACCTGTCGAGGTCATCAGGCTTTAACAGGATAATAACAAGGTAGTGAAGAATTTCTTGGGATGTACCAACACTTTAGAAACATAGATCAACTGTTTGGTACCTTTTTGAGTTCTTATGCTGTTGTTATCAGTCCAGCATCCAAGATGTGTTTATTCAGAAATTCAGAGTCCCTGAAAGTTTCTGTTAGTGAGGAAACACAAACTTGAGGGGAAGACATTAAGGACAGGGAAAAACAAAACCGAGGGGAAGATCCATGTAGTGGTTGTGCATAGTCACTGCATTCAAGGTAAAGGCTCCAGAGCAGATTTTGGGGACTAACTATGCTCCCAGTGAACTGGTCAATTCTATCTCATTGCCGTCCTGCGTTCTCCCATATCTTTACTCTTTTCTTATTTCTTGCAGTTTCTTCCGGCTCACAGACCAAGGTGATGCTCACTAGGTCAGCTGTAGACATGAGTAACTGGTCTAATCAGCTGCACTCTTGCCCTATAGTCAGTGGACACAAACAGGCACGTTTAAAGTGTCATGCCTTTTATCTAATGTCCTATCATAGGTGAGATTAACTGCCTTCTAAATGTTCCTGGTTTTCTCCATTGAAAGTAAAAGTTACCAACCGCAATTATAAATGTCTACACAATACACATCCACAGTTCAGTGGAAATCCTTTCTCGCCTGCTTAGGTAGTGCCTGCCCCGGTGTTTTGAACAATGCTTAGGCACAAATAAGATTTAACAGCCTAAGGAATAAGTGTTCGGTTAGACCGCACTGAATAATTTTACACTAATTCCAATAAACTTGAATTTATGTGATTTGAATATGTTTTCTAATATTCTGGAATGTTTCTTTTTCCTTCTAAAAGCATGAAATATATTGCCATTATGCTGGAAGATGCTTAAAGCAACTGAAGGCAAAAAAAAATAAAAAGCAAGAGGTAGTTTTGTAAGGGGTTTGATGACAGTTTTACTCCAAAACATTTTATTCTAAAGATGGTAAGCTGAAACAACCTTCAGAAATTTAAGATTTCTGTTATTAGAACCGCTTTATTTCCTTCAGTAATGATTAGAATTCCCATAATCTAAACCAGAGGATTGTGAACTGCAGCCATAGAATGAAATAGATTTTACTTTTAGTGCTGCCCATCAGACACAAAGTAAAAAAAGTGAAGTGCCTTAGAGCAGCATGCAGAAATGGCAGCTCATCAAGCAGACTATATGCTAAGGTATCGCAGCTGAGAACAAATATCAGCACTGTCAGCGGCAATGCCTTTTAACAGGCAAAGGTTAACTATCATTTTTGTGGCATTTTTTTTTATTCTAGGTTTCTGTTGCACTTCAATGTTGACATAAAGAGAAGTAAGCTTGATTCTATTCCTATTTTAATATTAGTTGTACCTTCCAACACACTGAACAAAGTCTTTTGAGAGCTTTGTGTATATACCATAACTGAGCTGCATTAGCCTGTATAGCAATCGTTGTCTTAATAGCCATGCCGAGCAGCAGCCAGGAATCATATAGCAAATATTTCTGCTGATGCATATAGGAAAAATAGGTAAGAGTCTCTCACTTGTTTTGTTTTTTGTTTTTTTTTTCTATATTGGCTTCCCAATGGTAACAGAAAGAAATATATAAGATCCATTTTTTTCATGTCAGGTTTTGTGGCTTTTAATGTATACAGCAACAAGTCACATAAGCAGTGGTAACTGGGTATGTACACAACTCTGTAGTGAAAACAGTTGAAAATAATTTATTTTATTTCATAGTTGTGATGGCTTAGAAGTAAGCTTATCAATTAATGACAATAATCTGAGATGCCAAGATAACTTGGTCTTCCTCAATCATATTCTGAAAGTCTTTATTTGAGAAAGAGATAAAAGCTGGTCATCTTTCTGCATTGTTCAGATAACAATCTCAGCTTGATTGCAACTTCAAACAAAAAAAAAATAAAAAAGGCATTCTCAAACTAAAAAAGTAATCTTTTCCTCCTTCTGTTGACAAACTTTATTCTGCAGGAATTTTTGCTGGTTTTTGTTTTAAGTTGATGCTTTACATTTACCTGAACCAGCTTTTTTGGATTTTTATGATCTCTCTCTTTGGTGAGTGAAAGATAGCTTGACATTTAAAGTCAACTAAATGCTATGAATCTTTTTAATGCTAATAATATAATGCATTCTGCTCATGAGTACTATTACAGGAATGCGGTTTGTAAAACTGGTAGGATTTCATGAATCATTGAGTGATTTTGTTGGCAATCACATCATATATTGAAATCAGCTGCATTTCTCCATACCACCACTCCTATTGTATCGTACTCCAAACTGCAAATCACTAATGGCAAGGAAGATCTTCTAGTTTCAAACTTATATTTATCCATTGACAATTTATATCCATTTAGTTTGCAGCCAGTATACCTTTCCTCCTATATAAGTCATATTTGTGGGATTCATTTCCCTAGTTAAATTAGCCATATTCTTCCAACCTCTTCTCCAAAAATCAGTCATCTGACTAGGTGTTTGTTTGTACATTCTTTGTCCACTTGAGGTGAAATCCAGAAACATGTTTAAAGTCCTAAGTGGCATTTTAGATAAAATTTATGTGTATAAACTCAGGAGAATGATCCTGGAAGACTGCCTGTGACCTCCACAGGCACGCACTATCTATGAAAACCTTTCTATATTTTCCTAATTCTGAACACCATAGAGGCTCAGCTGTGGACCCCATCTCTACCAAGCTGGCTGCTTAGGCAGCTACCTCCTGCTGAACACTCTTTGGATAGAGAAGGATGTGGGATTTTTGTATTTTATTTTTGTATTTTCTTCTCCTGCCAGATCTACAGTCTGATTTGGTGGTCATGCTCTGAACACATATGTCCCTCTATCATTCTGTGCGATGGTGGTGGTAACTTTTTTACATGTACATCTAGCAGTTTGAATGTTTCCCCTAAAGGTAGGAGGTCTGAGTCCTCAGTCTGTGTAGAATTTGGATTTGTAGTTCACACCTTCCAAAGAGATGCTTGGGCCACCGTTCACATTCTAGATGGGAAGGTAACCTTCTCTCTGTTTCGTTTTGTTCAGGCAATGTCTACCATATGCAGAGACTCAGCAAGGAGGATGTACAGACTTTAGGAGTACAGAGCTCTTATTTGTTGATGAATACACACAGCAGACAGATACGTCTGAAGAACTATTAATATACTCACCACCTCAGTGAGGCCTGTGAATCCTCTTTGTTGGCCAGGCAATCATCAGTTGGGTTAGGAAGTGTCAACTTCTGGTCCATGGAACAGACCAACCAACCATTGCTGTTGCTGAGTTGCTGCCATCTACTTCTGTGTATTTTTCTTTTGGTTTTATACCTCTCCATGTCAGTATTTTTCTTCTTGAATTCTTCTCCCAATGGCACTCTGTGGTTTTGCTCTTTTAAAAAAAAATAAAAAAATAATATTTTCTTACATCACCTGGCTTTCTCTCAAACACCTTCCACATCTTAACAGCCTTTTTCTTAGTAAAACTTAGTGGAGGACTCACATCTGTGCTGCACCAGTCTAGGCCTTGCATCATAGACGTATGAACCTTTGGGCCAAGAGTTTCAAGAGTACCTTCTTTCCTTCTGTTTGCAAAAAGGGCCATTCTGTAACAAGCAGGACAGGGACCTCACAAGAGAAAGAGTGACTCCGGCCTCATGTTACAATATGTCTCTCCAGGGCAGGAGGATGTGAAGGCTTTCAAAGCCTGAATAGCTATTCACTTTAAAGTAACTAAAACATAAGAAAAGTAAAACTTAAGAAGAAAGTAGGGTAATTTTCCTCTATAGGAGATGTATTTTCCCTACCTGGCAATTTCTTGACTCACATCTACTAATTTGACTAATCATTTCATGGTGACACAGGTTCAGTAATTGTTCTGGAATCCAGAATTATTTTTACCTGTGGAATAAATGCTATTAATCTAAGGAAAAAAAAAAAAAATACAAGGTTTATCTGACAGTCTTCCTCCAGTAAACCCAAATTGCCATTTAGTATATGGTCCTTTTCTTCATCACAAGGATCAATGCAACTTTCTTTCAAATAATTTTCTAAAACTTTGTAAACATTTGAATTGGACTAGCAGAGCTGTAGTTACCAGGAACACTTTTTCTACATATTAAATAGAAGTGGATGTGAGTTGAACGTGGGTAAACTGTGTCGCTCAGTTTGGCTGGATTATGCATATCTCATAGCTGCTTGGTTTGTCTTTCCTAGGCCAATATACTTTAATGAATACTCTTAGACTATGACCATGCATTTCCACATCCAGGAGGATGATTTCTGTTCTGCGTGCTCATTTTCTGTTGAAATATGCTTGTGTTCAATCTCACTATTATAAAATTTTGATATTAAAGCATGTATTACACATATTATACCTTTAACTCTGAAGCAATCTTAACTGCACTGTGGATATGTTTTTATCTACAAGGATACCATATATTTTGTTGCTTGTTTAAATTTCCTTTGCAGAATTTGATTTAGCTCAGTTTTTGGAAATTCTTTCCTCACCCCTGCTTTTTCTGATCTTCAAGATGGAGTTAGCTATGCTCATCAGCTTGCTTTCCCTCTCTGGGTGGGCTATTTCATTACTTTTTCTATTATTTAATTAGGTGGCTTATTCATATGAGATCTTGGAAACATACTGAACAAGTTTGTGAAAATAAAAACCAAATTAATTAAAAATAAATATCCAAGGTAAAACTGTCTTAGTCTCAGAAAAACTCATTTATATTAGTATTTGTACCAGAGATGTCTGTCTTTAAATGTATGTTTATTGTGTTTTCTAAGAAACATGCTCAAATCTATGCTTGGAAAAAAAGAAGATGGTGAATTTGAGTAATAAGAAAAATATTTCAGTGACAGCCTATATTGTTCCACCCCCTGTTTTGTTTATGAGGTAATTAGGGAGAAAAAGCATGCTTTCTTTTCATAGAGATATTCAGTCTTTTATAATTAGCATATGGTTTATGATAAAGATTCTGGTTTGCAATGTGATTACTTTAGATAGTGAAATCAGAAGGATATGAATTTTTCAGAGATTTATTTCTTAATGCTTTTCTATTCCTATATTGATTTCATGATTTTGTTTTACTGAGAGCAGTGAGGAGGAAGAATTAGGAGGGGGTAAAGATATGATCTAGCCAGGACAAAGTAAGTCGTTGATTGGTATCTAAATGAAACTAAAGCATTTGCCTTCTGAAGTAACTTAGCGATGTTTTATGGAAAAAAGCGTTTGTTTTCACCTTCACAAATATGTTAAGTATTTTGAGTTACTTTTAGTTAGAGAAAAACTCTAGTTCACCAATTAGTGTTTGCCAAGAATGGGTAATGAATTTATCAACATACTGCAATAAAAAATCCTTGACTGGCAGGGAGATGGAATAGTTGACCTATTATTTTCAACTTGAAATTATCTAACATTGTGGTACGTGAATACAAAAGCAAAGGAACTGAAATGCCTGAGCTCTTGCATGACAACTGAAAAATAGACATTCACAGTGAATGTTAGATGTATGCCCTTTTCATGATGACATTTGTTTATTGTGAAACTGAATGAGGAGAATGTTGTGACACAGCTACTTTGTTCTGTCCAGCGTTGTGGGGTTGTAAGGACTGCTGAAAACACAGGGAGAGCGCCACGGACTGAGAATATTAAAGCACACCAGTATCACTTATGATGCCAAGAATAGTGTCCACTGCCAATTCAGAAACCAAAGGGTGTGAAGAATTCTGTAAAGAACTAAGATGATTTATCTAGTGAAGACTGCTGAAAGAAGATGATGTCCATTTCTCAAGTCCTAATAAATTTGGGTTGACAGGCTAACTGAAAAGATAGCCTTAGGGAAAAGCTTGCATGCAGGGCATGAGGTTAACTGAGGAAAAGACAAGTCTAAAACTGAGGCATATGACTTCATGGTACAAGATTTGTTTTTGCAGAGAACCATTCTGACAGAGAATCAAGAGCTAGAGAACTGATGGTATAAGAAGATTTTTGGAGGCTCTTTTGTGATCAAATATCCACATGACTATAAAAACTTAAATTGGAATTTAAAACTCATAGCTTGGAAGGAGTATTTGCCATGCCTATATAGCAACATTAACAATAAAGTGGTAAATAGATACAAATATAATAAAAGTCCAAGAGGACAATGGCAACATTCGCTAAATCACTGTGTATCTGGACAATTCCAGGTCATTTCACTAGCATCACTTGCATCAGTATGGCAGGAAGGCAAGACTGGAACTTCCATCTCTTGACAAGATTTAGTGCAGTTTGCCAATTTGCTCATCATCACCTTCCTTTGCGCATGTGAATTGTCATTATTTTCCTTTTTAAAAGACTTGTTCTACCATGTGCTCAGCACAAAGCACAGTCCTTGAGTTGAAGAACTTTACTCCAGGGAAAAGAGACTGAGTAGGGATGGTGAGCAAAACTGAGAGGAAACAGTGGCTGGGTAACTGCTTTGGGTTTTAAATACTTAATAATATTACAAAAGTTGCTAAAGTTATTGCAGGCAGTTCAAAGAATTGAGTCTGTGAAGGATTTAAATGAGGGAAGTGACTTGATGAATCTGAGAAGGAGCAAATGTATGAACAGTGAGTAGGCTGCAGCTGAAGTGGTACTAAATGCGATCTTCGTAACCAGTAGAGCTAGGAGAAGTAATAAGACCCAAACATAGAAGTATTAGAAAAGAAACAGAGAGACCCTAGAAACTGGATATGGATACATTATAAAGAAATCAATGGAAATTATGTCACAGACAAATGGTACTGTAAGAAGATGTGCATTTAAGGTATAAAATAACATGTTCTTTAAGAATATCTATATACCATGTATGTGAAGCATGGATTATTTCATGGGAGAAGCCACTTAATTATGTTTTTTTATGAAATTAAAGATAGTTAAGGCTAGATTCTGAGAAGCTTAATAACATTTAAATATTGTCTTATTCCCATACCTTGTGCTGACAGAAGCTATATTAGCACAAATATTAATGGTATTATTTCTGCTTACATTGTGAAATGAGTATTTGTCAGGCTGATTGGAGAAGGCAAAACCTGGCCCTATTCTAGTGGGTTTGAAAGCTTTGGGGCCCTCCAATAACTTTAATTAAAAAAAAGATCTACTATAATTATCCAGTCAACTTTGTCTAGTGGTCTTTACAATCTTTATGATAAAAGAATCAAGGATACTATGAAATTGGATCTTTTTTTCTGTAGTCTATTTATGCAAAATGCTATCTAGTATATTTAGTCACTTACAGACTCCTGATGGTACTAACATCATGATTTTCTATGGGGAAATTTGTTTCCTGGTGTATTACTTCTATTTTAAGTTTATAAAAGACAGTTCACAACATACTTATAGCTTCCAATATTGTTTTCTAGGAAAAAAATATTGCTGTCCATAAAAAGGGAGGAAACTATAGTAAAAATTCCAGATAAACCCAACAGAAATCTTTTAAAGAAAACTAAGTTATGTTTTACACATTCTTCAAAAGAGAGTTAACTTTTAATTGCATTTCTTAATTAGTGCTTCCCAGACAAATGAAGTGCAGTTGGAGCACTTTAAGTCCTATAGTGGAGGATAATCTTCCCTGCAGGATTATGTTTTAATGCTTTTTTCCACAGAAAAAAACCCAAACCTATATTATATTTAATAGTCCGATACAGAGCAACATTCAGTTTGGAGTTGCAAAAGGCATAGTAACTATTAGGCACTTCACTGCATTTGGAGACTGCTGATTCAGTCAATAAACTCCATTTATTGGGATAATATTGCCAAATACTTTTAATAAACATTTATATGTGTCAATTACTAGGACTCACTCGTTTGATCATTTTCAATGAAAGCAGTGTAATAAATACACAAGACAATTGTGAGATGACCTGAATGATAATGCAAGCTTTTTTTGCATTTCTTGTGCCTGAAACAAAACTTGTCAGATGAAGAAAATTATTTTATACATTAAGTAGCCTCTCCTTGATTGCATTTCAACAATTAGCCCACATGAGCTTTTCTTACTAAATTTTGTTTCACATGCAATTGTAATTTCGTCTGTGATTCTTGTAATTTGTATTTCACTTATTAGCTTAATCAGTCATTTTTTCAAAGGGACAGCCATAGAAGTCATGCAATTCTTTTAAAAACAATTACAAAACAAGGGAATTGTAAAGCCATTTAATAATGGGATTTGGATCCAAAGGATGCAGATAGCCTTCACAACTTGGGGTTTTGTTTTGGTAGATTTCGGATAATTCCAGAAAGTGTTTGAAACCAGCTAATCTCAAAATGTCTTAATTTCTAGATACCAAAATTTACAGTATCCTGGACATACATACTGTGCACAGAAACTTTACTAAGCACCAATGTGCTCAGAAATATCCTGGTTGGGATGTGAGAGCTGAGCACATAAGTTCCATTGTTGGAGATGAATAGAGAGATGCCTCATTTCTGGTTAACTATCTTGAAAAGCCGTTTGTAGTCCTGTCATGACCGACCCTAATTACTGTGTGATAACTGCCATATCAATGACAATATGCTGACATCACCAAGTGCTAAGTACTCTTGTTGGGGTAGTTACCACAGTCTTGGTAGTACCTGCCAGTACATTTGTTGAAGTTACACTGCAAAAGGCAAGTCACACGAAGTCAGAAGGAGAGCGGGGAGTCTGATGGTTACACTCCTGTCATTCAGGCATTCTTTGCTGACAGGGGCAGGGCTGGATTTCCAGTCTCTGGTTTTGGTGTTACCTCATTTATTACTCCATTACTTGTTAATATAAAATGCATTGATGTTTCTGGGGTTGCACACTTCTGCCAGGTACCCCTTTGCCTGACAAAATGCCACATCTTCTGGGCAACTGATTCTGTAACATTGGATATTCTGAAATATTCAATGGTATGTTACTGATCCGTCATCCGTACTATCTTAATATTATCAGCAATATTACCTATATAATTACTAATAGAACAATTTTGCTCTGTTTTTTCTGTAACATTGGATATTCTGAAATATTCAATGGTATGTAACTGATCCATCATCTGTACTATCGTAATATTATCAGCAGTATTACCTAGTAATTCTGTTAGTAATTACTTGCTATTACCTAGCTATTACTAATAGAACAATTTTGCTCTGTTTTTCATGTGCTTCATATTCAGTAGGTCACCAAGTTCTCTAAATCAGAGAAATACAATAACTTAATTTTCTGAGACCTTCCATCATCACACTAAAAGGAGCTGAAAACAAGCATACAAAGATTTTAATGTACAGCATAGACCTCGTTTTGCACTAGTGAAGTAGAGCTTCATTATCTATTCTAGTATCCAGAAGATTCTGGGCTTTTTCCTTCCTGCCAGTACTTTTTTGGTATTTAAAATTTCCTTTTGCTATTCTAAAAAAACTATACCCCAAATCCCACTGGAAGCAGTTTGATTACTCCTCTCATGTAGTAGCTAGGCAACTGGCAACAAGATCTTTTGCACAGATAGAAGTGTTTGTCCTTTTTTTTTTTTTTTTCTGATTTTCTGGGAAGAAGAGTAAAAGAAGGCAGTGGCAGCAGGGATTTAGCAGTAAAGAGAGCAGACAGGTGATATTCCTTCTGGGTTACAGCCATATTAAATTTATACACTGATACATATACACAAATTCAAGAGGGGGAGGTAACTTCTGAAGAGAAACACAAAGAGCCATGTGTCCTAACTGGCCCCCTTTTACTCAAGTTTACAAAATTAGAGGGAACTATTGATAGATTATAGAGGTTTTAGAAAACAATAGGTGTTAGAGATACATAAGCAAACGTTGTACATAAAGGTAATTAGTACTTTGGAACAATGTAATTACTGTTAGTTTTCACAGTGTATTTTTATATTTGTTCTATTTGGCTTTCTGGAACTTTTCATGCTTCATTTCTGTTAGAAAGGTGTTATGGATCTTCCTGCAAGAGCAGCAAACAAAGAAAATAACTTTTCAGTATGCATAACATTCAGATTAAAAGTATTCAACTGTATCACTTGCAAACGCTATATGATTTTACTGTTAAGTTTTCAAATAAATAACTTCATATGTTTGTCGTATCACAGGTACAGGAATGGCTGTGCTTAAACTGCCAGACCCAAAGGGCAATGTCAGGACAACTTGGGGATATGGGCAAGGTGCCACTTCCGAAAACAGGCCCTTCACAACCAGTATCCAAACCACCTGCTACTCCTCAAAAACAGCCTGTTCCTGCTGTCTCACATTCCCCTCAGAAGACTTCCACACCGCCTACTCCAGTAGCAGCAAAACCGAAAGAAGAACCAGGCGTTCAGAAGGAAGTTCCAAAACTTCAACAGGGGAGACTGGAAAAAACATTGTCAGCTGATAAAATACAACAAGGAATTCAAAAAGAAGATGCAAAACTTAAGCAGGGAAAGCTTGTCAAGATACCCTCAGCTGATAAAATCCAACGTGTTTCTCAGAAGGAAGACCCAAGGCTCCAGCAAACCAAACTCACAAAGACACCCTCATCTGATAAAATTTTGCATGGAGTTCAGAAGGAGGATGCAAAATTTCAAGAGGCAAAACTGGCAAAAACATCCTCAGCTGATAAAATTTTGCATGGAGTTCAGAAGGAAGACATAAAACTTCAAGACACAAAATTGGCAAAGATACCCTCAGCTGACAGAATTTTACATGGAATTCAGAAAGAAGACCCAAAACTCCAACAGATGAAAATGGCAAAGGCATTATCAGCTGACAAAATCCAACCTGCAGCTCAGAAGGAAGATGCACAACTTCAGGAGGTCAAATTGTCAAAGGCAGTTTCAGCTGATAAAATCCAACATGGAATTCAGAAAGACGATACAAAACTTCAACATGAGAAAATCATGAAAACTTCATCAGTGGAGAAAATCCAACATGAAGCTCACAAAGAAGAGTCAAAACTTCAGCAAGGGAAACTGTCAAAGACACTTTCAGCAGATAAAATTCCTACAACAATAAGTTCAGATCAAAAGAAACCTTTAAGCACATTGGAAGAAGATAAAAAACCTGTGCTCCCAGAAAAGAAGACACCACATCCAGAGGACCAGCAAGAACAAATTACAGCTGAGACTAAAGGCCATGTTGCTGAACAGAAAGCAGAAGATGAAGCACTTTATAAAGGACTGCAAGCTAAGAAGCAAGAGGATGTTAAGAAAGAGGGTTTGACAACTGGAATTTCACAAACGGGTTTGAAAGCTGAAAAAGCTCAGGAAGAAGAAATTCCTGTTCGAACAGCACCTTTGCCAAGAACTGACCCTGTGGAAGCAGTGAAAGAAAAAACAGTAAGTGGCTTTATCCTTCCCACCCCCCTTCTCCCTTACTACAATTTAGAATCTGATCCTGACAGACCCGTCTCTTTATGTCTTCCTGCTCTTTATTGATATTCTCTGTATGGGATGATTCTAAATTATGTCAAAGACTCCCATTGAGTGAAAGTTTCACTAGTTACTCCATGCTCTACATGCAACTTTTCAATACTTCTTGCGTGATTTTAAGTCTCAAGCAGTTACACATTTGAAACTAAGGCAAAGTTCCTGTTTAATCATTTTTCCAATATTTCTGATTTATTTACATGCTTCTGTAGACTCTCAGAACTTTGGAGTTTAATTGTTGAAATTGGAGAATTTTCATAGTTCCTAATCCCAAAAGGGAATATCTGTGATGGCGAGGTGTACAATGTTTTGCAATACCAAAATATGATAAACTTTTGAGGGATACTTTGTGATGCCTGAACATGGTATGCTAAAGTATGTAACCTTTACATCTTTTTGCTATTTCATTTGCTTATCTCATATGGACAAGTACTTTTAAGTAGGGTTCTTGGTGGGCTCTCAAGTCAGATGAATGGATGAGTTTATGACAGCATGTACTAGAGGGCTGCATTTCTTAAATAACTGCATTTGCTGGATGTGAAGTCACCAAGTCACTTTATCAGCTGAAATGAGAAATATACAGGATTTGTTGAGAAATGAAAAATTATGGGGTTTTTGTATCAGCACTGCAAATTAGGTGCTGATTATTATGTTATAAAAGTAGGAGTAGGTTTAGGAAGAACGTTTATCCTTTGCCAAAATTATGTTTTCAAATAATCCCAGTCAAAAAGGTCAAAAGTGGGTTTTTGTGTTGTTTTTTTTTTTTTTTTCTTTTGTGATAACCAAGATATTTGGACAGAAAAATATTCTGATTTAGACATTGTGCTGTGGAAAATACTACTATTTTTATAAACCAAGTTTCCTGTCTGTAATACATCTGCTATCACATGTTGTGTTTCCTCCTCTCGATGGTATCAAGAGGTATGGTACCCTGTGAGTGTACCGAGGGAATCTCTGAATTATGCTCAGAGTGACATAGCCAGAAATCATCCTTTCTGGAAGAAACAAGAAGGAGATCTAAGAAAATCCTATATCAATTTTATTATCTCTTAACAAACATAAGACACTATTGCAGGACTTTCCAAGAAGACTAAGTTTAATTTTGTTAGTGAAATGTCACTTCTGGGGATTTTTTTAAATTCGTATCAGAAAACCTAAGAAGTAGATTTAGAATTTTGTTACTGTTGTTAAAAATTCAGAGGTTTTTTTCTGTTGAAAAATATTCGTAAGGGAAAATTTTCATCACATGCTAGTCTCAGTCCTGTCTGGTCATTTTTATGTTCTGTAAGAAGGTGAAAGCATATTATACTCTAGACAAATCTAAGATACTTAATTGGATTTCCATCTCTGATAGCAACAGATTTTAATTGTAGACTAATTAGTGATTTCTAATGCAGCATACAGACATATATTTCACTCGTATTTCACTTAGATTTTACTTCCTCACACTGCCTTCTAACTGAAGTCAGGACTTCTTGACTTAATACCATAAACAGGGGTTGTCTTTCTATTGCTCTTGTTATCAGACATTGAAGCACACTTAGCTAAAGTTTGTAAAGCAGATGTTTCATGAATAAAAAGAGAAAAACCATAGATATCTACTTGTAAGTATTTTATTTTTTTAATTAGAACACTCTGAAATACAAAACAGAATTGAATGAATGAAAAAGGAAGTTATTTTTACACAAAAAGGCTTTTGCTTTTTTTTCTTTTTTTTGCCTGCTCCTTTTAAAAATCCTTAAAAAAATAATTAGCAGCAGCTCAAATTGTTCAGAACTAAAGATAAATCTGGTGCCTCACCTAGCTTGTACTTCATAAAAATAACTCCAATTTTTTTGTTATTAATTTATTGAAGTATCTTAATGTTCTCTGTGCTGTACATCAAACATTGTTAGATACAATTCTTCCCAAGAGAGCATGTGAAAGAAGTCGAAGAGGAGATAACAATTTGGGTATCACATATTGCTTCAGTTTCAGTGGGTATAGGACAATATCTAGACATTGAAGAATAAATTTTACATGTATTTCAGGACAGAATAATATGAAGAATTTCAGACAGGTGTATTTTTAAATAGAGATGCAAGGGAAAACCTAATACTTTCTGCACTTGAAAAACTGCTGATGCCATTTTATATCCAAATCCGTGCAAATGGTAACTCTTGTAGCATTCCAATGAGATAAGTAAATAATACTATCCTCTTTTTTCACTTAAAAAAAAAAAAAAAAAGACAGCAACACCCCAACAAGTTCCTAAAGACATGAAGAGGCTAAAGTTCTGATCTAGTACAATCAGTAAAATGATACTTGGAAAATCACAGCCATCAAATGTATTTAGAAATCTGATGTCCTTTGAAACAAAAGTGACTTAAATATTGAAGCATTTTTAAGTATTTGGGTCTCAAACTATGATTTAAGGTATCCTAAAGCCATTTTTCTTCAAAACATTATTTTTTCAATAATATTTTAAACTGTAATATCTTCAAAAAGATTTTAAAGAATAAACTGACTTTGCTCATGATTTACAGGTCCTTTTCCTGAGAAACTGTCTTGTAATATTGACCATTCACATGTGCAATAGCAGTTTGCTGTTCTAACAATGATTCTTAGAAATCTTGGACAGTTATGACATAGAGTTTGTCAGTATAAAACAGTCATCTTGGAACTCAGAAATTAACTTATAAGTAGTTCAGCATATCTACATGAATAGATTACCATGGTGTAAATTGGACATATATTTACAACACATCAGGTATATTATAGCATTATAAATGCCCTGCTACTACCTTCTCGTGTTTACTGAGGAATGATCATCTGCTTAGGTTGAGTAACCAAGTAGAAATTAATATATTGTAAATTGACATCATTATTCTAACACATGCCATTAATGTCAAAATGCAGACCAGGGAGCCACAACAAGGAGGAAAAGGCTTATCCATAATCAATTTTTCTGGACAAAAATAAAATGTTTCATTTTGATAATATAAAATTCGGATACAGATTAAACAGTTTAGTCAACCAGTCTTTTTGCACTCTCTGAAACTTTTTTTTTGATAATGTAGATATCTTTATTTCTTCTATAAACAGAATGACCTTTTAAAAATCATGAGTTATTTTGCAAAATAAAATTTCTGTTCCATGCAACAGAATGTAATCTTACTATCTATAAATAATTTAAAAAACTGACAAGATTTATTTTTTTTATCACAATTTTCTTTTAATAGAGTTCTGATTCAACTTGATAACCAATGGGACTTTTTAAAGCACAAAGTTTTATATTTTCAAATAGGAATATTAAAAGTGAGGAAGTGTAAGAATAAATCATACTTCTAAAGCAAAAACTTCTAATTCAAAATAGTTATATGATGTATTGACACTGACACTGTATAAATGCCACTAGAATAGTACAAATACATCCGACATTAGATAATGTTTACCATTAGTTGAAGAGGTTGCATTTGCTGTTTTTAAACAGTCATATCCAGCCTTTTCTAAGTCTCCTTGTTCCTCATGTTTCAAGAAGATCCTCCCATCAATGTCTGTATTAGAGCTAAATTTGTCCATTATTAAATACAGCAGGCAAACTTGCAGAAAAAAATGCCATTCACCTACTCAAAAAGGGCCAGTAATTCAACATTTACCAAAATGCTTCCTACTTCACATGAAAAATGTGGGGGTTTTTTCTGATTAAAATCCTTTTTTCATTCTCCAAGAGGTGTTGAATATATATATGTGATCCTTAGCAGCATTGTTTCTGCAATATTTTGTTATTAATCTAAAAATCTTGTTTATGGTATGTTTACAAATTTGACCATGATGCTGTCTTTGTGTATATGATGGCCAACCCTGTAGAAAATAAATTACCAGTCATTTAATAATAGATGTAGCTAATGACAATATCCTAGTTCTCAGGCTGCAGGAAATAGGGAAAAAAGTGCAAAGACCAACTATTATTTATTGTAAGTTACATGCATATGATCTCGAAACATGATGTGCAGGATAACTTTTGCATGATGTATCACAGGGCAGACAACTGTACATGCAAAAATGCCAGAAAATATATTCATATTGTGGTAGCCTTAAAAAGAAAGTTGGATTTTCTCATCACATTTTTTTCTAATGATAAAAGAAATCCCTCCTTATTGTAGATCTTTTTCTTCTCCTTACTATACAAGTAGAAGTTTTTCCCATATTCAGTTTCCTATTATTCATAGCAGTGATGTTATGTCATACACTGAGGTTCAACAACAGGCCGGGCAATAGCAACATTCATTGTCATCTCCTCTGGTTTGGTCAATGAGTAGGTACTACACATTGGACTCACAGACAATAGCAGCGTCACAAATTACGAGGAGAATGTCTAAAGTTGTTCCATGACCAAATGTTGTCTACCTATTTCTGAGCTTAACTGTTGACTACTCCTGTCTCTGCTTTACAAGTCACTGGATCACTTCATCTCCCTGTGGAGAACCAGATCTGACAGATTCACTTTCACTAGTGGACATCATAGTCTGTCCATCAACTCCTAGAGACCTTCTGATCTTGAACAATGGATTTTCTAGTAGCTCATCTAAATTGATCACAGTGTGTTTGGTTGGATATGTCTTTAGAAGTAAGAACATACTGGAAATGAAAAATAACAATTGAATGTCAAAGCTGACATTTTAGTGAGGGGCATGATATTTCTAGATGGAAAAATACTTTGGTTTTAATGAAATGTGTATTTTTTTAAAAACATAGCCCAATAAATTCTCCTTAAACATTTTCTTCTTTATTGAAGGGAACAAAAATGTAAATATAACATACAAACCCTAAAATTTTTAACTATGATTCATTGCTGACTTTTTATGAAGAGTATATATAATTCTGTCATTAAGGGCTGGAGAATATCCAAGAGTACATCTTTCAGAATAGTAAGTGCTGAAATGTTTAAGTGGTGATGACTTCCCAATGTTGTTTGGAGTACTACAGGTTTATCCATATTTATATATGAATTACAGCCTTATCGTTACAATTGTCCTTAGAAATATTTGGTTTCATATTTGTTTTTTAATTGCAATGGATTTTGCTCTTATATCGGATATATTTGGGTTTATCATAGTGGGTGCAATATTGGTAAGAACAGATGTAGTTTATATTCAAGGTAGTATCTGATTTGGCAAAGCATATAATAAATCACTCCTGTGAAATGGAGATTATTTAATAAAATATTAATTAGTAGATTACTGTAAATTAAATTTTAAATTAAATAATGCAAAAAATGTTTTTTAGAAAGAAAACTGACAATAACAAATATTTGGTTCATGATATTTTGGCATTAAATATAACTAGTGTGAATAAACATGTGAAAATACTTGTAATTGATAGCAACTTAATATGAGTGTAAATATACCTTTAAATTATATCTAACCATTGTCATAATTTTCTTAATATATTTATTCCACAGTATATTTTTAACTCAGCATATTGCCAAGGAAATTGATAAATTAAAGCTTTAAATAAATGGTTTGCTGTACTTCAGAAATCATTGGCTTAGATTAGCAAAGTTGATAAATACTACCTACCTGTATTATTGAGGGCCATAACAAATGTGAAGATCACATCATATTATTAAAATCAGGAGACTTTGAGATGCTTATTCTCAAATTGCTAGTGGAGGTGGGGACACTTTGTAAGATTGTCAGCTAAGATGACAGCTAAGATGACCTGTCATTTGGAGGGAGCTGGTTGGTGTGATACTTTCACTAAGTACAGAGCAGTTGAGAGAAGCAGGAGGAAAACTGGCATGGAAATACTTGCTGTAGGATATTCTTGGTATTTTTGTTATCCAAAGAAGGACATAAAGGTGCTTGTCATTCAGAATGGTGTGGAAGGGTCTGGAAGCTAGGAGAATGACTAAGGATGTTTAGGGATGAGAAAAAAACCCCGTTGGTAATGATGCTCTGTCAGGTATGCCTGCCTTGTTTGTTTCCTTATTTCCTCTGATCAATAGCTGACCATCTTGCTTTCTTCCCTGCAATTACATTTCCCTACAAGCAGCTTACCCCTGCATTACAAATTTACTGAGAAACTTCTTTTTTATGAGGTCCTCAGAAAATGTTTGTACAGTGCCAAACTGCAGATATAGGGACATTCCAAATTACATTAAATCATGCTTCAATCCTCCATGTATTCTGTTGCATGTTACAATGTGTAACACTTAAAATGAAAGCGTAAGTCCAAAATTTGAGAAGATTTACATATTGCTAGACAATTATAAAAGATTAAATGGTCAAAGAAAGGAGCAGACCCCAGAAATACTGCAGGCTAATGTTTGGCAAGCTATATTACTTTGTATCTAGAACTATGTAGACAGTTTTGAAATGTGGGTAATTAAAAGCTTCATTTAAATTAACCCCCAAACAACTTGTCCCATGCATATGTGAACAAACGATAGATTATCATTAGTAAGTGTTCTGAAAACAATTAACTACAGTATTTGTTTTTATTGAAAGATAAACTAATAAAATCAGTTGCTAGTGTGGACAGCCATGCAAAGAACAGTTAGATTCAATGCAAAACCTCAAAAATTGAGGGACTTTTTTTATTATTTTAATAGCTTTGAATAACAAAATTAGTGTTCAGTCTTTTATGGTTTAATATAATTCTTCTTGGCATCATAATTTTTCATCTGATACATTAACTCATCTTTTAGAAAAAAAAATCACATGTATTTAATTGCCTGGAGACATTAAGAATTTATATATAAATATATACACACGCATATGTATTTATTTTTTTAGGAAAAGGAGGATGACAAATCAGACACATCAAGCTCTCAGCAACAGAAAAGTCCACAAGGTCTGAGTGACACCGGGTATTCTTCTGATGGGATATCAAGTTCACTTGGTGAAATTCCAAGTCATATCCCCAGTGATGAAAAGGATTTACTCAGAGAGTCTAGTAAAAAAGACACTATTTCACAAGAAAGTCCACCAAGCCCCTCAGATCTAGCTAAACTGGAAAGTACTGTACTGTCTATTTTGGAAGCTCAGGCAAGTACACTTTCTGATGAAAAATCTGCAAAAAGCAAAGAGCTTTATGAAACATATGGTGAACAGACAAAGGATCAACACAAAACAAAGCCTTTGCCAGTCACTCCAGAATCTTACAGTTCAGATGAGGAAGACTTAGAAGCTATTCAAGAAGGTGAAAGAACCATTGTAGAAGATGGCAAAGGAATTGCTTCCTCCCGGGCAGACTACAAGGAAGAAGAGGAAGGAAATGATATATCAGCAAGAAGACAACGCTATGATTCTGTGGAAGACAGCAGTGAGAGTGAAAACTCACCTGTCCCAAGGAGAAAAAGAAGAGCTAGTGTTGGTTCTTCAAGCAGTGATGAGTACAAACGAGATGACAGTCAGGGATCAGGTGATGAGGAAGACTTCATTAGAAAACAGATTATAGAGATGAGTGCTGATGAAGATGCCTCAGGTTCTGAAGATGATGAATTCATAAGAAATCAGCTCAAAGAGATCAGTGTAACTGAAAGCCAAAAGAAAGATGAAGTGAAAAGCAAAGCCAAAGGAACAACTGGAAAGCATAGAAGAATGGCACGGAAAAGTAGTGCAGGCTATGATGAGGATGCAGGAAGACGACATTCATGGCATGATGACGATGATGAGACTTTTGATGAAAGCCCAGAGCCAAAATACAGGGAAACTAAAAGTCAAGACAGTGAAGAACTTGCAGTAACTGGAGGAGGCGGCCTTCGGCGTTTCAAAACAATAGAATTAAATAGTACGATTACAAACAAATATTCTGAAGCATCTGAACAACAGAAGGGTATTTTGTATTTTGATGAAGAGCCTGAGCTAGAGATGGAGAGCCTTACAGATTCACCAGAAGATAGATCTAGAGGAGAAGGGTCTTCTAGTTTACATGCTTCTAGTTTCACACCAGGTACATCTCCTACTTCAGTGTCATCACTTGATGAAGATAGTGACAGCAGTCCTAGTCACAAAAAACTGGGAGGGGAGAGCAAACAACAGCGCAAAGCCAGGCATCGGTCACATGGTCCTCTTCTTCCAACTATTGAAGATTCTTCAGAAGAAGAAGAACTACGGGAAGAGGAAGAACTGCTAAAGGAACAAGAGAAACAGCGTGAATTAGAACAGCAACAAAGAAAAAGTTCTAGCAAAAAATCTAAAAAGGACAAGGATGAACTAAGAGCTCAGAGAAGAAGGGAACGTCCAAAGACTCCACCAAGTAATCTTTCTCCCATTGAAGATGCATCTCCAACAGAAGAATTACGACAGGCAGCAGAAATGGAAGAGCTGCACAGATCTTCCTGTTCTGAATATTCACCTAGTATTGAGTCAGATCCTGAAGGATTTGAAATCAGCCCAGAAAAAATAATCGAAGTACAAAAAGTTTACAAATTGCCTACTGCTGTCTCTCTATATTCGCCAACAGATGAACAACCGATTGGACTCCCAAAAGAAGAAAGTGGTCAAAAGACATTGAAAAGTGCAGAAGAGGTATATGAGGAGATGATGCATAAGACCCATAAGTCCAAGCCATTTCAAATTGCAAATGAAAAAGATGAAGTATTTGAAAAAGAATCTCTATATGGTGGAATGCTAATAGAGGATTATATTTATGAATCTTTAGTAGAGGATACTTACAATGGAACTATTGATACTAATCTAGTAATGAGACCAGATGAGAGCAATGAATATATACAACAGAGAGGAAAAGAGAAAAAGATAAGAGCTTCAGAACAGATCTATGAAGAAACACAGAAAATTACTGATCTACAGAAAGACTACTATAGCGTTGAGACTTTACATTCTATTGTGCCTCAAGAAGATATAGTTTCTAGTTCTTACATTATCCCAGAAAGTCATGAAATAGTTGTATTAGACAGCACAGTAACTTCCACCACTGAGGAAAAGCAGTTGTTAGATGCAGAAGCTGCTTATGAAGAGCTTATGAAAAGACAGAGAATGCAGCTAACCCCCGGGTCCAGTCCAACACAACCAACTTCAGGTTTCGTTCCCATGTCTGATACAAAGGTATCTAGTGTTGGTGATATAGTGGATAGTACATCTTTAACATCAAGCACTACTTCAGCAATCTCAGATGTATCCCCTGTCAGTAGCACAGCACTTTCTATTCCAGATGTTAAAATAACACAGCATTTTACAGCAGAGGAAATTGAAGATGAATACTTAACAGATTATGCCAGAGAAATTCAAGAAATAATTTCTCATGAAACATCAATGTTGACATACTCTGAGCTATCGGAAGGGGCTGCATCAGTTTTACCTTCTGATACAGCTTCTTTAACATCATCTACATCTTCGGTTTGTACCACAGATAGTTCATCACCTATAGATAGTGCAACCACAGGTTATGTAGATACAACTGATGCTATAAGTAAACTAGCAGATTCTGAAGGTGTCAGGATAATAACCCAAGTCCCCTTAACATCTACAAAAGAGTACGCTGAAGTGAGCATGCCTTATGAATCTATTGCCGGAGCCACTAAAAAGCCGTCTATAGCATCAGATATGGAAAGTGTGGATCAAGCTGCAATTTGTTTGCCTGAAACTGCACCTTCAGCAGTGGCAACAACAGTTATAAAACCCAAGCAATATGCACCTGATACCATTACCTTTGATGACTCCAAAGTAGAAAAGGAAGCAACTAGAAAAATGAAAAGTACAGTAGAGGCTGGCATTGTCAAAATTCATCTTGAAGATTCACACAAAGAATTGGGTTTTGCTAAGACAAGGATTAATTTGACTAGTGCTTCATCTGAGCAACCACCTGTATGTATAGCACCAGTACCAGTTACAGAGCCTGCATCAGAAACATCTTCTGTACCTACTCCCAGTCTTGTAAGTAAGACCAGCATGGTCTCTGTGCCTTCCTCAGCTCCTGCTGTAACATCCAAAGTATTCTCGCTTTTTAGAAGCTCTTCTTTGGATTCTTCTGCACAACCTTCTCCACCCCCGCCTCCTCCTCCTCCTCCACCACCTCCTCCACCACCATTACCTCCACCTATTTTACCCAAGCCAGCCATTTATCCCAAAAAGAAGTCACAGATTAAGACTCCAGCAGCAACAACTCCCACAGTGGTACCTGCAGTCACAAGTGTTCCAACACTAGATTCCACAGCTGTATTAAAGAATCATGTGGTACCTATCACAAAAACATACACCCCAACACCACCTCCTGTACCACCCAAACCGTCCTCCATTCCAGCAGGGCTTGTTTTCAGTCATAGGCCCGCTGAAGTAACTAAACCTCCAATTGCTCCTAAACCAGCAGTTCCTCCGCTCCCAATAGCTGTTCATAAGCCAGCAGAAACACAGCCCAAACCAATAGGTTTGTCATTGACTTCAAGTATGACTCTGAATTTGGTCTCTGCAGCTGAATACAAAATAGCGTCTCCCACTTCCCCCTTGTCTCCACACTCTAACAAATCTTCACCAAGGTTGACAAAACCCTCACAGGAAACCTATGTTGTCATCACCTTGCCATCTGAGCCTGGAACTCCCACAGAAGCTATAACTAGTCAGGCTGTTACCAGCTGGCCTTTAGAAGCACCTTCTAAAGAACAGATTCCTCAGCCTATGCAACCAATTTTTACTCCATCCATGAAAACTATGGAAATTCAAAGTATGGCAGATCAAAGTATGTATATTTCAGGTGCTTTGCAAACTATTCCTGTCACAACACAATCAACTTCTGAAAAAATACCTAGTTCAAAGTCAGAAGTAGTAACAACAGAGGTAACCAAGAGCACGGTGTCTGTGGTTAAGGGCCCAGTGCCTGGTTTTGGTTTAGGTAGTGTTGCTATTACTATACCTCCAGAGCCAATACATGTAGTAGATCAACCCAGGTATAGAGAGAATGGAAGATTCCACCCTTTGGGTGATGTCATAGATCTTCGCACTTTAACTAAGATGGATATTGACATGAGAGACAGCTGTATGGATCTGTCTGCTGTTTCCATGGACGTGAGAAGACAAATGCCAGCAAGTGATACATGTGGGCGGCCAGTAAGTACTGTCCAGCCAGCTATAATAAATCTTAGCACTGCATGTGTTGCGGATCCTTCTCTGTCTGTAGTCACTGAGACAGTAACTGTAATGACTTGCACCGCCACTGTAAGCTACACTGCCAGTACAGACAGCCTCGTGGATCTGGGACATGCGATGACAACGCCACTTCAGCTAACAACATCAAAACATTTTGAGCCTTCATACAGAGTAACAGGCAGCCAGGCATTCTCTGCAGGTAGAGATGAAGTGCCAATAAATTTATCCCTAGGTACTTCAACACATGCAGTGACATGGGCTACTACAAAGCCTGTAACTGTACCACCTGTTGGTGTTACAAATGGTTGGACTGATCTCTCCACTTCTCAGGAGCCAATGGAGAGTGGAGCAGTTGACCTTAGCACTACAAAATCCCACAGAACAGTAGTAACAATGGATGAAGCTACTTCAGGTATCATAACAACAGTAATAGAAGATGATGAAAAGCCTGTGGATCTGACTGCAGGGAGAAGAGCTGTCTGCTGTGATATGGTTTATAAATTGCCATTTGGTAGGAGCTGTACAGCACAGCAGCCACCGACTACACTTCCTGAAGATCGCTTCGGTTACAGAGATGACCACTATCAGTATGATCGGTCAGGGTCATATGGCTACCGAGGAATGGGGGGTATGAAACCATCTATGTCTGACACAAATTTATCGGAAGCTGGACTGTTTGCATACAAAAGCAAGAATAGCTTTGATTATCGAGTTGGGGCAACTGATGCAGCAGTAGATCTTACTTCTGGAAGAGTTACTACAGGTCAGTATGACACAGCAGCAGATCTTTCTTTGAAATATAATTTTGATGTTCCTCACCTCATTTCAGGATGATTTTTTTATTATTTTCCCCCTCCTTCTGTTGTTTTGTTTTCTTTTGGACAGTGTGACAAATTATTCTGGATTACACGTGCTTTTCATTTCTTCATTTTACATATGTCTTTTGCACAGAAGTGCCTGCATGTGCCTGCATGTTCAGAAATGCTGTTTCCTTCACATCTAAAGTAGATCATTAACCTGAAGATTTGCATGCAGTTTCCCTTTCCCATTTAATTCATCAGGATGGGATGACTTTCAGAATCCGCAAAGCAGCATTCTTTTGTGGGACTGGACTGTAACTTTGCCCTGTAATTTCAGGTGAGGTTATGGATTACTCAAGCAAGACCACTGGTCCTTATCCAGAGACTCGTCAGGTGATTTCTGGCATCGGGCTCAGTACACCACAGTATTCCCAAGCAAGAATGGTATCATCTCTGGGTTCCCAGTTTGGCGTTGGAAGTGTTTTAAGATCATCCAATGGTGTCGTTTATTCTTCAGTAGCGACTCCAATCCCATCCACATTTGCCATCACTACACAACCTGGTTCTATTTTCAGTACAGCTGTCAGAGATTTACCTACTCTACAAACAATTGACTCAGTGCCCTCATTATCAACTTTGCAACAGAATCAACCACTCCCAAGATCATACAGTTTCTTGACAACAGTGGCAGCTGAAAAAGATAGTGCACTTACTGCCATTGATATGGAGACAGGGTTACCACCTCTTACTATAGAAACTATTACCACTGAGCCAGCCAACTTGATACCTACTTTAACTACAGCATCTGAAGTTTATACAGATATAATTGAAGATGAGGTTGCCCTTCTCATTGCCCCTGAAGAAGGCAAACAGCAGCAGCTTGATTTGGAGCGTGAACTTCTTGAGCTTGAGAAAATTAAGCAGCAGCGCTTTGCAGAAGAGCTGGAATGGGAACGTCAGGAAATTCAAAGATTTAGGGAACAAGAAAAGTTTATGGTGCAAAAAAAGCTTGAGGAGTTGCAATCCATGAAACATCATCTCTTATTTCAGCAAGAGGAGGAACGACAAGCTCAGTTTATGATGAGGCAAGAGACATTAGCCCAGCAGCAGTTGCAGCTTGAACAATTCCAACAACTCCAGCAACAACTCCACCAACAGTTAGAGGAGCAAAAAATCCGGCAAATATATCAGTATGGATATGACCCTTCAGGAACTGGCTCGCCACAAACTACCACAGATCAAACACTTTTGGAAGGACAGTATGCAACTACAGAAAATGGCCAATTTTGGCCTACTGAGGATGCAACCACTACAGCTTCGGGAGTACTGGGTATTGAAATTCCACAAAGCCAAACATGGTATACAGTTCAGTCTGATGGCATTACCCAATACATACCTAGGTCTGGTATCCTAAGCTCTGTTTCGGAAATGTCTCTTAAGGATATAGATGTTAGAGAGGAGAAGCAATTGAAAAAGAGAAGTTCTATGCCAAAATTACGTGGTCCGTATGAGGAGCTTGAGGAGACGCTGGAAGAAGAGCCCCGGTGCTTCAAAAAGATAGTGGACAGTGGAGTGCAAACTGATGATGAAGACGGAGCAGACAGAGGTTACACAAACAGGAGACGGAGAACTAAGAAGAGTGTTGATACAAGCGTTCAGACAGATGATGAAGATCAAGATGAATGGGATCTTTCTAGCAGATCCAGAAGGAAGCCTCGTGTAGGGAAATACAGTGAGAGTACCACTGAGGCAGACAAACCTAAACAATTCTCCAAAGTATCTAGTATTGCAGTTCAGACAGTGGCAGAGATTTCAGTACAAACAGAACCCGTAGGAACAATAAGAACACCTTCAATCAGGGCCCGATTGGATGCTAAGGTTGAAATCATAAAGCACATTTCAGCTCCAGAAAAGACATATAAAGGAGAAAGTTTGGGATGTCAAACAGAGACAGAGTCAGATACTCAAAGTCCCCAATATCTGTCAGCTTCATCTCCTCAGAAAGATAAAAAGCGCCCAACACCATTAGAGATAGGATACTCATCCCACCTTCGTCCAGATTCTACATTGCAGGTAGTCCCTTCCCCTCCCAAGTCTCCCAAAGTTCTATATTCACCCATTTCACCTGTTTCACCAAGCAAAGTTATAGAGTCAGCATTTGTACCCTATGAAAAACCCATCACTGATGACATCAGCCCTCAGAAGATGCTGCATGCTGACATTGCCAAGGTTCCTCCATCAAGCCCAAAGGCGGCAAAGATGATGCAACGCTCTATGTCTGATCCTAAGCCCCTGAGTCCCACAGCAGAAGACAGTTCCAGAGCTCAGTTTCAGTACACTGAGGGTTTCATGGTAAGAAGTATTTGCTTTCTTTTTTTTTTTCCCCTTTTTTTGTAATATGTAATTCTACAGCTATCAGTACAGCGTGAGGGCTGACACACTCATTTCCAATATTTGTCAATGTAGTCTTGTTGTACACCTCGCTGAAAAATCCTGAGGAATGTCTGCTGTCTAAAGCAATGGTTATTTGCTTCACTGCTTTGCCTGGAAATAGCAGAATCCATATTACAGTCTTACTAAGATACAGAAAAAACCACCACAAATTCTTGCTCAGAATTTGGAAGGCACTTTATCTTTTACATGGCAATTAGTTGCCAATAAAGTAGTTACCGCCAATTCTTCAGAAAATGAAAAGCATTTTCTTCCTAATCGCACAACACTCAGCTCATGGCACAGTCTGCAGTGCGTTTACCTTGAAATTACTGCATGTGCCTTGTGAGAGGCAGCTAACACCAGATTTATAATTACCTTAGTTAGCTGTTCTTTTTCACCCTCATGAGGTTTCTTGGCCATTTATGATTCTGTGGGCAATCTTGTGTCCTAATGTGTACATCTTTTATCTCTCACAGACCAAAAGGTGTCATATCACAAATCCATTTTTTGCTTTGTTTTTGTTTTGGATAAGGAAGTTTATCAAAACGTTATGCAAGTATGGAGGGCTGTTTCTTATGGGGTCAGAGGAGGCAATTTTGAATAAGGCTGACATCATCAGGATTAAAATTTTTCATTTCTGCAGTATCCCTTTTCCTTGAGAAGTAAGGTTTGTGGTTTCAGAATCAGTATGTTATTTATGAATAACAGGAAGAAATTTCAGCTAAAAAATATCTTTATAACTTAACACATTCTTGGCTGTCCTTTTGTCGAGTCCCATTTCCTTCTGTCAGTTGCAGGGTCAGTATCTTATTTGTCAGAGCTCTAGAAGAGCTGCCATTCAAGCTCTTCAGCAATTTTTATGTTGCTATCTGTGAATACATGAGTGATTAGTACAGGCTGGATAGAATAAAGAGGGTTTGTTCTCTATGTTTGATAATTTCTGGTGACATTCAAATGCACAATTATCTGGTTGTACCCTCCAAAGCTCCCACTGTAAGTAGTTTCTTCAGCTTCACATATTTGTGCGGATATCAAATGCTTCCTACGCTGTTATTGCTTGGAAAACAGTACTTGGAAATTTGAAGGGAAAACTGTAGTCATGGCATTGGCATTCCATATCAACATCATTCCCTAATGCAGGATGGAGGAAGCTGTAGCATGAGCACTAAAGTTTCATGTAGAGGGTTTAGAACAGCATCTTGAAGAATGTTGCTCATGAAAGTATTGGGTTTTACTAGATATTGGAGAGTAGGTATAGTATTGTAAAATAGCTGTCAGTGTAGTGAAACTATTACTGAGGATAAATTATTCAGTTCACTTATTTCATAGATATGTATATATTTGATATGAATTGTATACTTTATATGATGGATGATAAATTCTATAAACAGCTGATTGCTTAAAGGCCTTTACAGTAGAGTTTGAACACATACAGTATTGATTAACGAGACATGGAAACAAAGAGCTTGTACATCATTGTTTATTTTTTTATCTACATGTTTATTACCATTTTGCCTTGAGCACAAACAGTAATGAGCTATATTGTTTCTATTAGTATGTAGTCATCAAGCAGCAAATAGCCCGTGTCTCGAAGTACTTACAGTCTAAATAAATGAGGTGGACATTTTTGTGGAACATGAGGAGCAAGTAGACAAGTGCAAGAAAAGTAAAACACTTCCGTGGATGTAAAGTGGGCTGCACTAACCGTGTCATGTGGCGTATGGTGAGGAAGCTGCTGTGTAAGCTTCACATGACCATCCCATCATGACTGCTTTCAGCTCTGAAATTATGTTAAGCATTAGGTCTGTTACACTCTTTTTTTCTGAGAGAGTTTTGTTAATTAAGTGTCTGAGGTTCAGTTAGCTTAAACTAGGATCAGGTACATGACATTTAAAGGAGGACAAGAGATATATGACAAAAAAGAGTAGAGTGAAACTTACATAAATTAATGTAATGACCTCATCAGAATCTGGCAATACGGGCATAAATTGGTCTTGCAGTTGCTGTATCAGTTTTATTTCTTGATTACCAGTTATGTTGGGAAGGAGGGATCTGCAGATCTAAATGATCTCTAGTTTCCATGACACTTACAGTATCCTCCCCAGCACATCTATGTTTGTTTATAGCAGCTAACAACATGGGTTTAGGACTGTTACATCTTGGAAGCACAGGAAAGAGCGGACAGTGATTTCTTCTTTTGTGCCTTTTGTAACACTCAAAAGTTCTTCCTGAAAATTAGCATACACACAGTGTCACTGTTGACAGAATGTAAATCTTACTGACATTTTTTCAACTGTAGAACTGTGTTGTTACAGCAACATATCATTGTTATACTTGAGTTTAAATACAGGATCGCTTTTGCACTATTCTGCTAAGTGTGCAAGTAAGACATTTCCTCAACTTTAAAATATTTTTGGCACTGGGACTAGTTTTTCATTCTTTGCACAGTGCCCACAACAGCTAAAGTCTTTGTTAATTCTCTGTGTACGCTTTTGTGCCTCCTGACTGGAGAGTTCCTAATTGCCTAATTATAAAAAGGGAAAGGTAGAAGGGATCAGTTATGTCATTGAAAACAGGGAGGTTCAGTGCAGAAAAACTTGTGAAACAGCTCTGGAAAAGAGAATTTACTAGAGCTGAACATAAAAGAACAAAATGGAAATGAAAGATTGATCTTTCACTACCTTAGGGAAATGGAGTGTGTTTATGAACATTTTTTGCATGGATGAGTATCCCATCACTTTTTTAATAGTTCTTGTTTCAGGGTTATGGCTTTGTCTGTATTCATAAATACTGCAGGTGAAAAGGGTGTTCATGTGTTCATGTATATGTTTCACAGGCTTCTTTTTATGACAGTTTATCAAAAAAGTTGATCCTTATGCAATCAGTGTGACTAAAAGGGTAAGAATAAAATTGGTCTCTTTCTAAGGTTTACAGTGAAATGATACCTTGTCTTTCAGGCAGTGCACTTTCATCATTCATGTACTTCTTCCACCGAAAAATATATTTATTACAAAATTTCGAGAAAAAAGATTATGGAGGCTATGACTAAGATGATTAAATTGTCTGTGTTTTAGAACTGCTGCTTTAAATATTATTTTATTCTTTAATGCACCTTTTATAGGAAATTATTACAATGTTTTATCTAATCTAATAAGTGAAAGGCTGACAAATAACCTGGTAGCTAATCACATAATAATAAGTATCCAGATAATATTGCTTTCAGTGATGGCACATTTAATTTTCAGATAACAAGTTATATGTTTACATTACATTTTCATTTACTGTTTATTATAGTCATTGCCTTTATATGAACACTTGGATGAACATAGCTGGTGGCTTCCTTTTAATCCAAATAAAAGTATTGTTTTCCATTATGTTCCCTTTGGTAGTTCTGTGCTGTACATTTTCGTGATATGTATTAGTAATCACGTGTAGCTGTGTCAAGGAAAAATTGTGAGCTATAGGGTGTCAGCACCAAAAAAAGTTGTGGAAGCCACCCATCTGGAATTGATATTTTGCAAAGGTACCTAATTTTTCTGTTTTGTGAGTTTTGTGCCACTTGAGCTCCCAGTGGCAATAAGCTCCCCAGCACTGACTGATAGACTGTCCAGCATGGCAGGATTCCATGGGGTCCAAAGCCATAGCTGTGGTCTCCATGAGGGCACCGGGAAGTGTTAGTAGAGTTTGGAAGTGGAGATAGAAATTCATCCATTCAGCAGCAACAAAAAATTGGGAGTACTTGTTTAATAAAGAAATGGCTTTGCACCAGTGCATCACAGAATCGAGTCACATGCCAGTCATAGTCAACTTCAGCACTTGTACACATTGCATATGTGTAATCAAAGCTGGCAATTGTCTTCCTTTTGCCTTTGGATGCAAAATGACTGCTGCACTAAACTGAAGCAAATTGCAGAAGATCTTGCACATGAAGTGTCACACATGTACAACATCTATAGCTAAGCAGTGCATAAAGCCTCAGCAGAAGTGTTTGTATTAGTGAAACTAATGCAAAGACACATCTGTCAACAGCCTGTCAGCTACAGGGTAGAAATTCGACGTTTCAGCTTCAACACTTAGAAGAAATTCTATCGATCTGTTCGTTAAGAGAGTTTACAGAGACTTTTCTTGAAATTTTTATCTGATGTGAGTTGCTGTACTTGTAAGGCAAATATAATTCAAAACTATATACTATAGTAAAAAAGGATAATGACTTCAAGCAAAATCCCAAAAGATTATGTCTTTGTTTACGTAAGAATTATAGGACTTCATCTGTTCCTGTAGTAAGAGAAGAAGTGATTTTACACTGATTTTAAAAGTGTACATTTCTTTAAATGACATAAATTTAAAAGTAATGAAAACAAAGCACCTTAATCTGTGTTTTATCTTCTATGCTATTCTAAACTTTTCAACTTCAAAACTGAAGGTTAGGACTTCAGTGATTTGGGCTGTCCTTTGCTGCGTCAGACATGCTGTACATCTGGGCACTGAAGAGGGGAAACAGGGTAGTTGCTCCCAGTAGAATTAAAACCTTCTATATATCATATCCATGATGTTTTGCCTCTTTATTCAGGACTAAGCTGATCACCAGAGTTGTATTTCAGCAAGGAATGTTCTGCTTGGGTAATGAATGGAGAGAAAGAGTAGGGATAATTGCCTGGTTTGAAGTTGGGTATTTCGATTTACTTTCCTCAGAAGCAGGGAGTAAGTTCATTTCTTAGTGTCATGCCAGAATTTCAGGTGACAGATTTTTGCTATTGTTGGAGCACAGGACATTGATGTTTCCCCTGGTTTCTTGTTATCTGGGCTTAATTCCAGCTAAAAGGAGTTGGTACTTTGTTATAGCTCTTACAGTTACCATGAAATATTTAGAAGTGTTTTGTGGTCTGAGAGATAGGTGGTCACATGGTTGTAACTGCAAAAGGCTTAATTCAGTGACTTTAATTTTCCATTTTAGTCCAATGATTCAGTCCAGAAAAGAGGAATATCATTTCGTTTTCTGTAAAACTTACATTTCAATATAAAGGATCCATTACCTCTTGCAGAAACAGCTTGCTACTAGGGTTTAAGTACAGATGGGTGTTGAGTGAGGAACCTTCTTTGGTAGTATGTTAGAGTAACCTAGATTTAAAGTGCAAAGTGTTTTTTTCTGTTGCTTCTAAGTGACATTTGTGGCCTGTGGTTTAATAAAACTCCTCTTCAAGGCACTGGTGACAACTGGTCCTTCATTGTGGCCATGCATACACCAGTCTTAAAGAACAGTCTGGGAGCAGCCTGATTTGCACGGTTCACACGGTGTGCGTGCAGTTTGTGAACTGCCTGCCTGGGTTTGCCTGACGGTGTGTTAACACTCTCAGCTATAGGCTAAGTCTGTGGGTCTGATTAGAAGTACAGGGTCCCACATCCCTGAAGAGTGCTCTGCAGCTACATGTGAGGCTGGTTCATTGCTTCTGGACAGGAGATTTTATTTTGAGATTGAATTCAGGCCAGCAATCCAGAGAAGGTGTAGATGTACCTACCGAGTTCCTTTTCTGCTTCCATATCAAGTCACACACTTTTTTGTGTGTTTCAAACGAATTCACTGGAAAATGAGTTGAGAAGAGGATCTCACATCTAGAAACAATTCCAGACAGTCTTATCTCTGTGTAAATAGTCAAATAGGACTTATCTATCTTCTCCTTTAACTATGTGGTTTTAGCTAGATTTAAGATTATTTTTTCCACTAATGGTCTGAATTATTTACAGTTTAGAGTCCTGTTAGCATTTCAAGCTACTGCTTCCTGTGCTGTATTTGAAATCCTTTGGAATAACATTTATGTGACTCAAATGAGGCATTTTTTTTCCATCTGTCAGATCTTCAGAACAGAAAGACTACTCTACATTTGGTCAACATATCATATAAACATTATTTTCTAAAGCACATTTAACTGGGTCAGTCTGTCTTGCCAGATACTTTTAAATTAGTTGATTTCACACCTTCTCTATTCAACCAAGGGACATTTGTGCATAATGGAAAATCATTATGGTATTCACTCTTCTGCGTTTCAAAGGGGATCCTTAACAATCTTTTATAAAGCATGAGATTTATGGCAGAGTTGACAAACTAGGTTTTCTGTCACTCGGGCCTTTTCTCACCTGCTGTCAAATCATCCATCTTCCTCTTAAGCCAGCACTTATACAAACGTTAAACCCCCGCCCCCAGCCACAAATCCTATTCCTTGCTCTTATATTCCATAAAAGACAAATAAGAATGAAAGTACAATAATATCTTTCCACTCATTTCCAGCTGCATTGGTTATCTTGGTTATCCATTTAAGAACTACTTTGAGTTTCAGGTTTGGAGAGAGGCTGATATCATGTTCCCTGCTTTAAAGTAATTAATAGTGTATAAATGTAGACACCAGAACCAAGCAGTCATGGAAGAATGATAGAGGGGCACATACCGACCCGCAAGTTTTGGCCTACTTCAGCTCTGTTTTACCTCAGACTTTCATCTCCTCTCACGTCATGGATTACTGTAGTTATTCTGAATAAGGAGTAGGAGGGTAACATTTCTACTAGTGTAATTGCCTGACTGAACTCAAAAGAGAGTTTCTTTCACATGTTCTCCTGGTAAGTTTGGCTTCTTGTATTTTATTCTGTCCACTCTTTTATGAGCAGCTATGACTGAAGCACAGGAAAATCATATTGTACTGAGCAAATGAACGTGTGTTCTCCAAAAGGAGCAGAAGACCAATGTCTGCAAAATCTTCTCTAGAAAGGAAGCACAGACTGTGCTGTGTTAGCACATTGTTTGGTACAACAAAAGCAGAATAATAGATCAAAGTAGCTAATGCTAACATGTCTGCAAGTCGACTGTGGTGGTGTCCAAAAGAAGCCAGTTATTGGCTTGGACTGATTTTCCCTACTGGGATTTGAGCACATCTGAGATGCGCTTAGGACTGAGCTTCCTGTTTAGTTTTCTGAAGAAGAAATCCAGTTTGCAGGCATAAAAACCTCTCTGCAAACTGTAGCAATGTGCACTGCTAACTAGAGAAAAGCAATTTGTTCTTGTCAAAGTAGTCCAAACTTCATCTCAGAACAAAATGCAAGCTTTAATTCTAAAACGTTTCCCCATCATTTTATTAAAATATTTTTAAGTTTGTAAAATATTGTCTTGATCAGCCAAATGTGATTAAATGTTGCTTGGAAGTGATTCAAGAGTGGCAAAAACCCATGACAGCTCATATGTCCTATATGAAGATTACTAAAAAAAACCCCAGAACCACAGTACATCCAAAACTTGTGATCAGATATAATTAAATACAACAAAATATTCAGGAAAAATGTTCTGTATGCCTCTTCATTCTCCACTGTCTGAATGGTTAACTTTCCTCTGCATATGAGGCCTTTAACACAAATCAGTGCATTTAAAATTCTCTCTGATTTTTGTTTTGGGGTTGGTTTTTTTAGAAACAGTTCAGGGTATGCCAGTACTGAGATAATTTTTCTGCAATCAATTCCTTAGAATTTAAAGGGTTGCATCTCCATTAAATTCTGATACCTGGACATACTTCGTCCAGGGACATACTGGTCCATGGAGACTAATTTATTTTTATATAAATTTAAAATATAAGTAAAATATAAATAAAATATAAAATAAATTTTATAAAAAATTTAAACCTACATTTTCCCTTAAAAAAATATGAAAAATATCTACAGAGCTAGATATACCCCATATGATCACCCCAAAAAACAAAAATTATAAAAGGATGAAATTAAGGTAGATGGTAATATTTATGCTAGATGTGTGTTGTTAATACTCATCACTACATTATTAACTTAATAAATCATCTACCAGAGGTCTGAAGTTTTACTTCTCATCTCTAGAAATACTGGCTAGGCCAGATTCTCTTATGCTATCAATGTTTCAAATTGCAGTGTGGGCTAATAACAGCTAACAGGTTTGGATTTTTTTAACTAATAAGGCTTGCCTATGTTAGAAATAACTTTACCTCAGTTCTGATCCTCAATATCCTTCTATTTAGGCATTGTTTTTCTAAGTCAGTGAATTCATATTATAAATAATTTGTTAAGATAAGCGATGACTATTTACAGTTATAAATGAAGCCAAGTTTAATCTTCATATGGGTTTACCTATTGATGCTGCAAAATCAAATTTTAGTATGAAATATTGAGAAAAATAGTCTATTCTACTGTACTACTTTACTTTCTTACTCTAGCACAACATCATGCATTGATAAACTAAAATTTTTGCAATTACTCGTTTTTTAAACGGAAGTTTACTTTCCATCTGCCAGCTGGAAGTAGATATCTTAGGTCAAATTGATCACTGTCAAACTGGAAGGCACTTTTAAGTGGGTCAAACAAGGGTTTGTCATAGGCTTGATTTTAATAATTCAATTACAATTTAATTTAAAAGATAGGAAGCTGATACAAAAAAAAATAGGTCCATAATCAAATAGCCTAAATGTCACCTGTCTTGTTCCTTCTGTCCCTTAGCTGAAGTGTCATTTATTCCCCATTTTACTTTCCTCTCTACATTTATCTTCAGAAGTCTAGAGAGGTCTAGCTTCTTCCTTGACTGACACAAGGACATAGGCTACCAACTTAAGGTATGAAGGACTGGAAAAATCATGTTTAATGGTAGGTATTGGTGGTGTAAAAACCCACCTCAGCTGGTCATTGTAGATTCCTGTTATAGTCTGCAGACAGAAGTATTCCAAGGGAACAACAGTTCATCTACTTATTTTATATTTGTACTTTAAAATGTGACTTATCCCACCAATTTCTCCATTGAATACAAAGAGATTATAGATGACTGAGACTGCTTTTGGTCAGGTGAATCCCAGAAAGCCTGTCTTCAGAGTCTTCTATGTTCTTATTTACTGCTTTTACTCTCATTAAAAACAGTGGATTATTTGCTCATGTGCTAGTTTCCTTTTATCAATTCTGCACAGCAAAAGTTATGATTCAGTTAAAGTCAGGATTATAAATTGTTTTCTAGGTGCTAAAGCTCAATTAAAAAAAATAAGTTAAAGTTCATTTAATTCACTGAAATGTCATTTAAAAAAAAAGTCATTCCAATAGTTTCCATTTTCTCCCAGCATGCTTTTAAGGTGAATGGCTGCTGATAGATGGGCATCGAAGTGCAAACAAACCTCTTATTTGCAGGAGAAGATTGGCTTTGCTGTCACCAATTCAGACTTTCAGAAGCTATCCTGTCAACAGTTCTCAAATCTGACCTGGAGAGACTGAGATAGTTTCTCCTTTGTGCTTATCTTCTCAGTTCAGTTTCTCCAAATAATTTCCAGTTTTGTTACCAAAAGGAGTTGAACACTGGTAAACTTTTTCAGAAATTCAAAGAAAGTGATTTACCTGCTGCAATGTTCAGCTCAGGAGGGGGATCCGTAACGGGTAATGGTATGGTAAGTGCTTACAGTCTCTGCATTTAGAATGAAGATATGAGACAGGAATTAACAGAAGCCAGTTTGGTCAGTGCTGTGGTCCCTTAAGTCAGCCATTTAGAAACTCCAAATACAGGGGTGAGTCTGAAGCATTGTCGCAGGATGTGTTAGACATCACTCTGAAACTGATGCAGAGCCTGAAATTTCTCTCTTCATATTCTTCCTCTCCCTCCATATGAGGCTACAGAGGAAGCCTGCCTTTTGGCACTCTTCCTCCAGAACTTCTTGCATTTCGTACAGACTGAATTTGGGTCTCGCTTGAATTTCTTTTCACATTCTCCATCTGTCCATATCTTCTCTCTAATCTCCTTGCTAAACCGTACTTCTGTTTCCCAGCCAGTCTCTCTCTGACTCCTTCTCTCATCCAATCTAAGTGGTTCCTATCAAAATACAGCTTTTATTATCTCACCTTACTCACTTTGCAAGCTGTTTGTTAATGCCAAATCCAGCTCAAGCATCAAGTCTGGTGGTGTTCTTACACTGCCTGGCAAGCCTCTTCCTTGCTGTAGGATCATAAATGCCAAACAGGCTAAATGGGCTAGCCCTTAACTAAAAGTAAAGGCAGGGTTTGAAATTAAATAACTAGTATGGGGGAAGGCCTGAAGGAGGATTAAATACTCGAGATTTCCTCAGTGTGTGTGAGATCAGAGGTTTCATGGTCCTGGTTTCTGTAAGTCTGGACAACTGCTTGATTTAGACAGTCAGCAGTTGCTAGAGGTGAAAAGATAGTCAGGAAGGGTGATGGACAGGGTGAATCAGAATGAGAGTTACCCACCTAAAATTTAAGCCTAATATAGAGAAGATGAATTTGAGACTCGGCGTTTATTTTCAATTGCGGTACAGCATTAATAAAAGATAGTGACATAAGCCTCAGGAAATCATAAGGTAGTTTGGAAGTAATATTTACTTCATAAGCTTATGGAGCACATTTTCTGTAACCTCTTTGATAGTTGTGGTTTTGCTGTATATCTATGATGTAAGAGCATAACAGTGAAATACCCTCTAGTGGAGGGTGTCCCTGCCCGCAGCAGAGGGGTTGGAACTAGATGATCTTTGAGGTCCCTTCCAACCCAAGCCATTCTATGATTCTATGATGAAATAAAATTATACTTCTTGTCTGAGTTAAAGTTGGAACCAATAACTGTCTTTTTCAGAAATTTTATTGTCTGGGTTAATCATATCATATTGATACTCCTTTTATGATACCTAGTTTATAATCCACAGCAGAAATATCATGGTCTTCTAGGAAGAATGGAAAGGAATCAGTGATTTTGTCCTTTGCTCATTTGATCAGTGATGTAGTAGTATAGTTTTATAGTAATGCCTCCAGATATTTCTTTAGGCAGTAAAAGTCATTCTTTTGACAGCAGTAGTGTAGGCTGCTCCGAGTCCTTATGTTCTTACAGCCTGTTTGAACATTGCTTGCCTAAGAGAACTGTAACCCAGGCAGAGGAACCCATTTTTATTGCTTTTTTCCATTTCTCCATCTTTTTGCTCAGGAGCTCACCAGAGAAAACAAAAAGTTTTGACCATGTTATAAAATAGCATTTTTATTTTATATATATAAAAAATACATGTAAAAAGAAATAGCTTTTCTGGAGGGTATTTTGCAAACATGACTAACAGTATTTTTCATCTCAGCAACACTGCAGTTATGGAACATTCTTGCCTACATTGAAGCTTTTATTTAATAAAAATAAATACGGCAGTCCCTGGTCTTTCACACCTTCCACAGCATCTTGGCAGTAAATCTATCGGGATATTGGTGCCTGTATTATGTTTTGCAAACATTAACTAGCTGAACTCCTCAGCCATCCCAGTGACTGAGAAAGGGATCACGAACAAATTAGATCGGGAAGGTTATGTAGAGGTCATGTAGTCCCACCTCCTTGTCAGAGGTGGGCTAATTTCAAAGTTAGATCAGATGACTAGAGGGCTTGTCCAGCTGAATTTTGAAAATCTCCAAGGATGGAGATTTCACTCTCTCTGGGCATTCTGTTCTGGGACTTCACTGCTCTAATGGTGAAGAAGGCTTAATTTCCCTTGTGCAATGTGTGCCTTTTGTCCTTCACTGTGCATCTCTTAGAAGAGTCTGAGTCTGTCTTTTAAGTAGTGCTGCATTTGAGAGTTGAAGACAGCCATTAGCTGTTTTTTCCAAGCTAAAGAAACTCAGTTCCCGTAGCCGCTCTTCATGGAACAGCCACTCTCCTTAAGCCCTGTCTATCTTCCTGGGCCTACACTGGGCTCTCTAGCCAAGTTTTAATGCTTTGAGTGGATATAAAACAGGGTGGGAAGAGCATGGGAACCTCTCCCATCTGAGTCCTGCTCTTCTAGTTAGCATCGTTGTTCTCATTAGCTCAAGTGCAGCGACACTCAAACTGCTGTACTGCTTCACTTCAGAAGCAAATTGTGTTCCCTCAAGCACTTCCTATGCAGCTTTATAAAGAAATACGTAGCACAGTTCAGGAAACACTTGCCTTTGCCCCCCGTTAAGATATCAAACCCAGTAATTAGGCTAGAGTAATTTGGAAAATTGTTGGGATTTTGGGAGGGTTTTTTTGGTGGTTTTGGTTTTGTTTGTTTTTTTACTAGAACCTCCTCTTTTTTTTTTTTTTTCCTAGATTTTATTTGATACACTGAAGTTCTGAGAAATCGTTCTTTCATAATAAAAACTAGTATCTGTTTATAGGTATGCAATGCATAGGTGATACATAACATCTGGCATACTAGCACCTCAATGTCTGTCATCATTGTAGAGAGAAAATCTGTTATAAATGTATTCTAGATTTTTAACTGATAGATTAGAAAATTCCCATGTTATGGGTAACTAGACTTGGAAAAAAAGATCCCCAAAAATCCAGTGACAGTATTCTGTAAAACATCTCTATGAGGGATTTCCTTAAAAAATAGGACATAAAAATGCTTCCGTGTTTTCTACAAATATAACAAGAAGCTACCATTGAAGGATAAGGGATGGAGCACTGCCAAGACACTGCTAAGTTACAGCAGCATCCCAAATTCAAGTTGGCACTCATTAATTACTTTTTTATTTTGGAATTTCTTTAATATGATTTTTACAATCTTAGTGTTGTAATCTTTTCCTCTATTTTGGAAGATTTTTTTTTTTTTTTTAAATAATTCTTAAGCAAGTGTCTCTGTTAAAGTAGCTCTCAATTTTCTTGTGGAACAGTAACTCTGGAACTAGAATGGTTTTGACTACTATTTCCACTTTGTTTTACACATTGTTTAAAGACTCTTGAGTTGTATGACCCTTGGTTTTGGAGAAATACTGTTTTCCATTACTACTCAGTAATGATTGCTTATAGCATGTTTAAGCAAATAATTTCATGTGCAGATGAAACCTGTCTTTCAAATCCTATTGAAACAGAAAGGTTTGTTCATAGTCCATGAATATCATATCCAAGTAACAGGGGAGCAATGTTTGTTATAAGACATCATATCTTTTGTTCATTTAACTTTATAATAATAAATACATCATAATATATCTGCATTTTGAGGCACATAAAATTTAAGGTAATTAAGGTATAACTGAAGAAAAAAAAAGGAAAATAATAAAATTGATCATAGTTTTTTCTGTCCTCTATAATTACCTGTTCATGTGCTGTTTCTTCCTATCATTTACTATAATTGTATTATTTTCTCCTTCTTTTTATGTTTCTTCATGTCACTTCTCTTCTGTATTTTCACCATTGAGTCATTACCTTAAAGCATGTTTGCTGGCTTCATGAATCTTTTACCTCAGTAATATTCACACCACTTTTTGGCAGTGTATTACATCAGCTAAATTGCCACCTTAACCACCAAGGATGGGAATGTTGTCCAAAAAGGGGCACAGAGAAGTGCCGTCAAATGGGTCAAGCTCAAAAAGAAACTTCAGAAGGAGATACTTTAAAATTAAATGTGGGAAAAGAAGAGGCATGAGTGCAGGAGAACAGATATGTGAGCAGCTCATGATAAAACTCAAGTAGTATTATGTAGAAAAATCAAAACTGGCTCTAAAGAAGTTTTTTAAAGAACTAGAAGTCTTATATTGATGTTGCACTATATGCAAGATATTGCGCATTAACAGTTCCTTAACAGTATTAGACCTAGTCCCCCATTAATCCTCATCCTGGTTTCAGCAGCAAAATTGTGTCTACTGCAGCTTCTCAGCATATTCTGGTGTACAGGCACAAGCGAAGATGCAAAAAGAGAAATGTAGAGTAATGGGAGAGAGGGAAAAACTTTAAACCAGCATTGTCACTGAAGCCTTTGTGATCTATTATGATGACTTAAGTTCAGATCTGAGTATTTCCATTGACATTTAAAGCCATAGAGGCTTGTGCTTGTATCTCAGGGCTTGTTGTAGAAGACATTAACTAGATAACTCATAAAAAATTCTCTGAAGTTAATGGTACACTCTGTTATTTCAGTGTGATGTGGATCATGCCTTGAGGAAATTAGAATGATTTCCCCCCCCCCCCCCCCCCCCGAACTGCTTATTCCACTATTTCCAATATGGGAAGGCTTTTTTGCACTTTCTTTAAAACAAAATTTCTCAGTTCTTATTATTATAAAAAACAGAACCCCGCAAATAGATGGAATGTGGGGAACAGGGAGGAAGGCTGCTCATTTGAGCTGTTGGAGCAAGTCCAGAGGAGGCCACGAAGCTGATCAGAGGGCTGGAGCACCTCTCCTGTGAAGACAGGCTGAGAGAGTTGGGGTCGTTCAGCCTGCAGAAGAGAAGGCTCCGGGGAGACCTTAGAGAAGCCTTTCAGTACCTGAAGGGGCCTACAGGAAAGCTGGAGAGGGACTGTTTACAAGGGCATGGAGTGATAAGACAAGGGGTAATGGGTTTAAACTGAAGGAGGGTCGATTTAGATTAGATGTTAGAATGAAATTCTTCCCTGTGAGGGAAGAGGCACTGGAACAGGTTGCCCAGAGAAGCTGTGGATGCCCCCTCCCTGGAAGTGTTCAAGGCCAGGTTGGATGGGGCTTTGGGCAATGTAGCCTAGTGGAGGGTGTCCCTGCCCACAGCAGGGGGGTTGGAACTAGATGATCTTTGAGGTCCCTTCCAACCCAAACCATTCTATGATTGTATGATTTAAATTACTGAAATAGTCAGTGCTACTGGAAATGTTCTAGTAGAAAATATCCTTGAAATCTAAATTTTATCTTGGAAAAGTTCAAGTTTGCACAGGAAAAAAGAAAGAAGTTTTGCATTGTAGGGAAAAAAATTAAAGTGATAGTTTTCTAGCTGCCTGTGGAGAGAAAGTAAAAATGAGGCACTGGCAGCTGGCAAGAAAACAGACAGTGATTCTCCTGAAACATATTTTTTCCTATCCAAATTAGAAAAAAAAAACAACCAAACAACAAACCAAGAACAAAACCAGGCCTGGGTTGTTTCCTCTACTTCTTATCCTACTGGAAATATTTTTGAAAAAAAAGAAAAAAAAAGCAACTTTTATTAATGGAGAAGAATTTCCAACCATCTGACTTGTTTTGGAAGTATTGACAATACAGTCAATAAAGTAAATGGTGGGAAGTGACAGACGGTGATAATCAGCTCCATTTGCTTCAAAGCCCAGAAGGGGTTCGATATATAGAATAGCTCTGAATGTGTATATTGAACTGGAGATATTAATAGAATAGGTGGGACTGTAGAAGTCTCATTTTGCATCAGGTTTGTGATTCTGTTTTTATCAGACTCTAGCAACTTATTTTGGGGTGCATCTTTCCCACATTGATACATTATGTTACACAGACACTGGAATGAGGACTAATTTAAGAAAGAAGGTAGGACAAGAAAGGTATCCTGCTCACAAAGAATAGAAATTTGAAATAAAGTATGCTTTAACTTCATTATACTAAACAGGTGGTAATTATGTAATGGGGAGAAACATATAAATGGTTTAAAATACCAGCATATTTCCAATCCTCTATCAGAAATTCATTATCATCACTTGTGAGTTTTCAGCTGAAGGGTGTGGGATTGCTAATAATTTACTATTATACTTCAAAACTTTTTTAAAGAAATGTGTTGGAAATATTTTTCCTGCAGTTCAGAATATTCAAGGGTTTGAACATAGTTTGGAAATTTAGTGGCGATCTGAGAAAGAGCAAAATGAAATAAATGCTTTATAGTTTCTCATGAGTTGGTCATACAGAAAGAATAGATTGAAGAACAAGCTGAAAGTTTTCAGGTTTCTGGTTTTTTTCATGTGCAGTTCAACAATTAGAATGTAGTTTCGTGAGGGTAGGATCTGCAACACAATTTCAGGTCCAAGTCCATCTAATTCAGCCTTTTCTCCATGACAGTGACCAATTCTCATATTTTCAGTAAAGGATGAGATAGTCAACTTCTGAGGTTAGGTGTTGTCCTTACCCCCAGAAAGCTAACATATTTCTTTAAAATGTTTACTTAATGGTATTAAGTGTAACACATTTTCTTTATCCATCAGAACTGCTGCATAGGAAGACTGTGTGGTCTTGGGGCTTCGTGACATGAGTGTAGGTGTTAAGAAAATTTCTCTTGAATGGAAGAGGCTGATCTTATGCTCTGACCCAGATCTATGAGCATGTTAGAAAGTAATGGTATCCCCTTTTCTCTCTTCTTCAGAGTCTTCTTTTTAAGTCTTAAAAGAGTTCAAGGTTTGCTTTTTGGAGGAGACCCTTGTGTCACTGGGTTCTTCCTCACTTGATCCTGAGTTTTAATTGGTCTAAAATTTGAAAAAAAGCATTGTTCTTCTTATGTTACTTTGAGCTGAAATATATTGGATATGTATTCCATTTTCTAATTCTTTGTCATCTTACAGCTCTGAAATTATTATTATATTACAGCATTTTAGTTCTATTTCATTAATATATAATTTGTAAAATGCTGTAAGAAGGAATCAATACTGTGGCAGTAAAGCAGTGTAGATTTAAAATGTTGGCTCTGGTCAGATACAAAATCATTTAGTGTTTTCCAGAAAGACAGTAGAGCAGATAAAGAAAAATGTACTCAGTGTTTATGTGGAAAGTAATGTTCAAACAACACGATAAGGAATTCTATATTAATGTTTATAGATAATGCGTGCTGAGGTAAATGGCATTGATGATTTGTCAGGCAAGATAATCTTCATCACTATTCAGCCAGCCTGGCTCCTGTCTGCTGTACGTACTGCCATGTACTAGAATTATTACTATTCATTCAGATACCAGAAGAGAGATCAGAAAATTAAAGGATTTCATGGTTCCTGCTGAAATACAAACAGCTGGTTCTGCAAGTACTCCAATATTTACAGAGAGGTTCTTTACTTTTGTTTATGGACTTATCAAAGATCTATACTATATATAAATAGTACCTATAAATACTGTCATCTGAAAATGAAGTAAAAACCATTTAGGTTCCTGCCTCAATGACTTAGAAATTACATAACAGCAATCTTCATCATGGGAAATGACTTGATGATCTCTATCCTGGTCTTTCCCAGGCTCTAAAATCAGTGCATGACTGATGCTAAACAATAACCTTTTGTCAGTCTTAGCTCAGAGGCAAATGAAGTAATGGTTGCGAAGCCTGAGACCGTTTAAGCCTTAACTTTGATGCAGAGTCAAAATATTTCTGTTGCTTCAGTTGCCTTAAATACAAAAAGTATTAATAATTTGCAAAATATGAAATAAAAATAATTTTATTAAGTTTGTCATTTAGGTCCAGGTGCTCTTGAAAGCTAATAATCTTAGGACTTGCACAAACCCAGATTTATCTCAAAATGAGAAAAAATGAAACAAAAACTCTGCCACCCATAGATTTTATATAGGTGAACTGATGACCAAAACTATTCTTCTACATCAAACACTGTCTAACATCCAGGTATTTAGTGTTTCAGGTAAGCATTCCTCACCTCTACAGTACCATTAACATACCATTATGGCCTGTTACTGAATGGTGACTTTCAGAAATCAGCTGCTTAAAGTCTGTGCTGCTTGCTTTTCATGTCCTTTGACTTGCTGTTTTTGAAAAGCCAAGGCTTTCTTCCAGAGTGGTTCTTACCTTGGGGATATTGGGGTGCATCCTCATCTGTATTTTATAACCCTAGCTAAAGTTCTTTATAAGTCATGACATGCAGCGGTAGCATTGTGCAATGAATGTTTAGAAGAACCTCAGCTATTTTTTCCTGTTTTCCAACTAAATATTAACTATCAAATGTTCTTGTCTTGTTTATCTTGATACTGTAAAGCCTTCACTGTTCTTGTTTTGTGCAATGCTCTTTTCTTAAACCTTTGTTGTGTTGGAGATGCGTATTACAACATCTTCTGACATCCTCGCCAGCTAAAAACCATTAGTCACTTCTGCCTTTTTCAGTCTGTAGGGAGCACATCTTTGACAAATCACACTTGCACCCAACAGTTCTGCTTTCAACCTATAAATACTGCCATTTCGTATATGTAAGAAGGTGTATCCATACTCTGTGCCCTAGGCTGCTATAGGCCACAGTGAACACCAGACTATTTGAGACTTCAGAGCAATCATTTGACTTCCCATGGATATATCCAAACCCAAACAACACTGAATGACATTTCTGTAAAGCCTGGTATTTAATGAAGTTAAAATGTCACTAGTATATTCAGCAGCAATTCAGTTTGGATGGTCTAGACAATTTTTCAGTTGTAACCCTTCCTCTGGTCTAGCATGTGCATTTGAATGCACATTTCAGGGTTTCATGCATTTTCTTTTCTTTATAAATTCTGGATTTACTCTGTAAGATCAACTTCAGACTCAGTAGTATCACTAAAAATTTTAAAACAGTGAGAACACATAAAAACAACAGAAAAGAGAATCAACTCAAATGTATATTCATCCGGTAAACATCTTTTACTGTTAATTTCCTGTATTTCAATAGTAAAACTCACTGTGCAATGCATGTTTAGGGTAATTGGTATAATCCATATGCATGTAATCAAGTAGCTTTTATTTAGATTTATTTTGACCTATGGCAGTGGTGGACAAAGAATGATTTGGAACAAGAATAATAGGGCTCTGAAAATGAGGGGGAAAAAAGAACCTTTTTCTTTTTGTGTCTGCAGTGAACTTATATCCTAGATTCCAGGTCAAACACATTTTTATATGGTGTCTTGAAACATCACAGTTGGTTTAAGTTCTGTTTGTCCTTTTTTTATATATAAATATAGGTTTAGAAACTGTAAATGGCACATCTTTCACACTAACTTCTGTTTTTCTGCTGCCTTTTCTTTATATTTGAACTTCATTAGTATAAAAGTAAGCTTGCCAAATTTCTATCTTCCTGTCCTGCTTGTCACAGTAAGCAGAAATGGGAAGAGGAAAGTCATGATTCTAAAATAGTATAATTGCTATTAAAATAGTAGGAAGAAAATTCGTTAAAGGTTACTGCTTTCTTCTTCCCCAACCCTACAGAGTTTGATTAAATATCACATTGCCTGCAAGGCTGTCCTCTGATTGAATATATCCAGGAGTGGAACACTTCCTCTTCTGAAAATGAATCTAGATTTCAGTGTTAGTCATAATTGCTAAAATAATCATGTATTAAAATTATATCCATTTATATTTAAAAAGAAAAGATGGAGGTGGTTCTAAAAATCAGAACTTTCTCCCAGTTTTATTCACACTTATGCTAATCAAGACTGAGTTGATTGCCTTGACTGGATTTCTTTGTGAAGAGCTGCTCCTGATGTCCGGTTTGGTTTTAAATACTCTCAAATGATGAGACATTTGCCATTTTTCTTTCCCAGCTCCATGGATTAAATCTGGTGTAATATCAATAGACTGTAGTATACATATACAAGAAAAATAGGGGGAAAAAAGTAAACTTTGAAAAAAATTATTTCATGCCTTTTGAAAGACTTTTTTTTTTCCTTTGAAATAAAGGAGGTATAATTTTAAACAGATAACATAGTGAAAGCTGCTTTTCTTCCATGAGAAGATATTCTGTTTTGTATCAGTATAGCAAATTTCTGTAGATGGTCATTCAAGTATCAATGCCTTATTTGAAAAGTTGGCTTTTTGAAGGTTTGGGGTGGGGCGAGAGGAGGATTTAATTTGGTTTTGATTAACATTTGTCACTTGGAACTGGGTTTATATGAAACTGGAAATACCATTCTTATATGCGAATAAGAACAGGAGTATGGGGTTTTGTGTGGTCTGGCTAGTAATCTTTCTTGCTGTAGGAAAAGTGTAATGGAAAATCTGGACATACTGTGAGTAGTTTTCACACTTCATAAGTTTAGCCATCTGTGGCAGACGATCTATTCTGTGTGTTTGTTGTCAGGTTCAGTTACATTCCTTTAGAAAGGGAGAGGATTGGGTTGGCTGGAAGCTTCTGGAGAGAGAGAGTGAGATGTTGCTCCTGCCCTGAGAGCAACTGAGCATATTTTAGGGGGAGTTCTCATGCTTCTGAAAAAGAGGGGTGGAGGAGGGAGAGGGGAAACAAAAAAGTTTCAGGCAGAAGTTCAGGAAGACACTGAGAAACTGCAGAGAAGAGAGGGGAATGGACTCACAACCTGAGCTGATGGAGAAAGTAACTTGTCCATCTGAGGCGGAGGGGATGATCCAGAATTTGCTGTAGACCAGAAGGCTGGTGAGTTGTTGGAATGGAGTGAGGCCTGGAAGCTGGGCATCAGTGGCCAAGGAGAGATTCACAAACCTCCTTGTGTTTCTGTTCTGCCTTCTGTTACGCCTTGTCTTCTTTTCTTTTCTTTTCTTTTCTTTTCTTTTCTTTTCTTTTCTTTTCTTTTCTTTTCTTTTCTTTTCTTTTCTTTTCTTTTCTTTTCTTTTCTTTTCTTTTCTTTTCTTTTCTTTTCTTTTCTTTTCTTTTCTTTTCTTTTCTTTTCTTTTCTTTTCTTTTCTTTTCTTTTCTTTTCTTTTCTTTTCTTTTCTTTTCTTTTCTTTTCTTTTCTTTTCTTTCCTACCCTATCCTATTCTATCCTATCCTATCCTACCCTAATAGTGCATAATGCTGGGATTTTGACCACTGTGTAACCACCTTGAAGGGCTGTTGGTCCTTACAGAACTTGAAAAGCCTTACAGGGCTATTCCTGGTACCAAAGCAAAGTAGTGTATTTTTTTTATCATAGAATGTGTTGCATTGGTAAATTTTAAGGCACTTTTGGATAGAAGGGGAGGAAAATTTGATGCAGGCTGTTCTACAGATGCACAGTGGTATGGATGAAGTCAAAGCTGTGCAGAAAAGATAGAGAGAAGGCTTAGCTGTGATGCTTATAGAAAGGCCTGAATGAAGCAGATGATAGGCACTTGGTGAGTTTGTCTGATCCATGGCTTACAGCAGGAGTTACATGGCCATTGTTCCCCAGCATGAACCACATTTCAGAGAAAGTGATTAATCAGGGCTCTGCTCACTCTGCCACCTTTAATCGTAGACCAGGGAAGCAAAGCATCATGTGTGCAGAATAAAATAAATACTATTCGAACAATCAAACTTGAGCCAAGCTCCAAGCCTTTGATTGCTGACGAGAGGTATCATTTCTGAAGAATCGCAGAGGTGGCGAAATTCCTGCACGGAGAAAAGAGTTAATGCTCTGCTACAAAACAGGTACCGCATGAGGAGCCAAAAGCAGGAATTAAAACTGCTGCAGTTGCTAGGAATGGGACTGACCTCCTCTGTCTTGAGACATTTACAGGTGACATCTGTGTTACATGCAGCTGTTTCCACAGTCGGTAAGAGAAACAAGTGTGATTATGGAGAGAGCTGAAGACAAATTGCACTTTCTTTCAGTTCAGTAGTCTGGAGGACTAGCTCAGATTAGCTCTGTACATTATGTCTGCGCTTGGGCAGATGAATTCTCACTCTTGCGAATAAACAAGGGCTGTGGAGCAGCATGTGGAGTCTCGTCAGCTACCATTCTTTGGAGGAAGCCAGTAGTGAAGGAGAGGCAGAAAAAGCCAAGATTTTCTCACACCTTTTTTGTTTGTTTGTTTTTTTCCTGTCGAACAAGATTAATATTTTCTTTCTTTCCAAGATAGAGGGGGTTTTGGTGGTGGTTTTTTTTCTTGTTAATTGTAGCTGAAAGTTTGCAAAGTAGTCTGATATCAGTTGAAAACAGATGGTGTTAATTCAGCATATGCGTATCCTACTGATAAGTATAAACTGTTCTGAATTTTTCTCACCAGTATTTTCTGGCCAGGTTTCTCAGATTGCAAAGGAAGAGGATTTAAAGTATGTTCTCGTTGACTGGGAAAAGACTCTTTATAATACAGTAAAATTTTCCATACATGAGATCTGAGTTTCAAATAAAATTCATTATTCTGACTGAGGGGAATGATATATAATGATTTGTGCGTTGCATGATGAGAAACAGGGTATTATTAACTACTATGAGTGAATGAGCCCATGCTAAGGATGTTGCATTATGTGCAAAAAGATTTATTCCAAGCACTTCATCATATCAAGATGAAGATGACTGATGTCTTTTTCAGCTGCCACAAGTAGCTTCACAATCAACTAATCCCAAAGTTAACAATTAATACTTTGGTGCAATATCCTTTAATATAACTGTTTTGAATTACCAATAGCAGAATCACATTGCCAATGTATCAGAACATATTACTGAGGTACAGTTCAGTGTCATTAGTTAGTTACATCCAAAACCAGGCTATGCTGGAGACAGGGTGCATAGTGTGCAAAAAAAATTTGTATCTTATCCAAGCACAAGCATCAAATGGTCCATCCACTTCGTAGAACTTTTGATAACTTTCCGCAGATTAGACTGAGAAGTTCTGAGCATGTACAGGTCTATATTTATGTAAAATGCCTCTTAGATTGTCAGTGAAATAATAGAGGAAAAAGAAGTGATAATTGATTAATGTATGTACTAGTATAGTACATAGTCACCATGACTCTACAGACTTTGTCTTAATCTTGTTAAGCGCCTACCTCATAGCAATTCTAGCTTTGCCAGTAGTGTTTCTCTAGATAGTGAATCTTTCTCTTGTCCAACTTGCTGTTGGACAACTCTGCATTACACAGAGTTCCATATACCTTATCCTCTCTTTTGACATTTATTTCATAATCTTTTGGGTTGTCAAAATAGAATATGCTTCAGAAACCTCCTCTTCAGAAGCTTTCATGAGTCACGAGGAGGATAGAATCTAGATAAATCCATTAATTTGGATCCTTATTTCTTTTAAACAAAAATTGGACTATCTTCTTAAAATTCTCAAGTAATTTACAAATCAGGAAATATTTTAGTTCACAGACAAAATTATTTATTCTGGATTCTTTTCAGATTCAGGCTTTAGTCCTGGACTAGGCTATAGTACTACAGCACTCAGAGTACTAACTGGAGTTGCTACTAAAACCACAATATGGTAGCAGTGGGAGAATAGTATTTTCTTTTTGTGAAAGATAGTTCTTAATGTACTGATATATAAATAAAATACTTAAGACTATTTAACATATTTTAGTACAAAGCATGTAAAGACAAACATTTAGTAAAGCATCAGTAGGTATTCCCTACATAGCAGCTATGTATTTCCTACAATGTTTTCAAGCAGTTTATAGCAAAGAATGAAATCTGCATTTGTCATTCAGAGAAGAAATTCTGACCACATTCTTCTGTTTAGAGGTTAGGGTTTTCCCCTTCTCCTCTCCTTTCCCCCTTCCTCCTTCCTCTTCCTTTTCCCTTTTTTTCCTTCTTTTTTTTCTCTTTTTCAGAGATTGAATAGTGGGGAAAATATTGAGCACATTTGGTGCAGAGATTTCAATGCAGAAACAGTGTGCAACTCTAACAATTTGACTGTCTGTTAACTTGACAGATGCCCATTGTTTGAATCAATCTGCCAGAGATTTTTTTCCCCATTGTAAAGTAACTGAGATGAGATACATGTAATTCTGTATACATTTAATATAATTGGACAGCGAATCTCATATATAGCTTATGTAAGCTTGTATTCTAGCACAGTTTGCAAAGATAAGTAATATGATTACAAAGATAAAGAGCAAAGAATAGCAGAGGCAAAAAGAAATGAAGAATAAAAAAGAAAATAATTGTTTTCAGGTGAGTTTTGAAGATAATGTTACTGTATGAGGTAGCCAGAAATGTTTCCCTTTTGTATAAGGCTTAAGCTATGGAAGAAAAAAAATTAACAAACAGTATTGAATTTTACTAAGGGGAATGGGTAAAGAGACTGCTGTGTCTTCAGTGAGCAGAAAAAGCGAACAGATATTGTTTATAGATATAAGCTGAGGAAATGAAAACATAAGCTTGTGAATAATGTGTATGTTGTCTAAAATCAGTTAAATGCACACATATGGAGTATTGTTCCAGTTACAATATTTAAATTCAGAGTTTCAAAACATTTGATTTCATTCTTCTCACAATCTGATTTTCCACTGATGTATTTCTGCTGTTCCTATTTTTTGCCAGTATAAACTGAGGAGGGAATTGCCCCATTGCCCTTATATGCAAAAGTTGTCAGTCCTGTTCCAAATGAGTCACAAATCAGTTAGTCTACGTAAAACTACCTAGTCTAGGCAAACGACTGAGAACAACTGTTACACCTACTCACATAAAGTAGTTGAAATGTAGGTTTAGATCCCTTTGAAAATCACTGTGTAAGGGCCACATCTGTCTGTAGTTTGCATATCAAATTTGCATTCAATTTCTCCTTCCTCCCCCCAAGATCAAAAGCAGCATATGGCCTTTTATGTGTTTAACTGAGGAAAGAAGTTGCTGTCTCATGTCACGTCAGCTGTTAGGAACTGCACTGTGCTGTTCCCCTTGCATTTGAAGTGGAAATGGCAATTTCAAACAATTTCACAGACAAAATAAAAGGAGCAAGAGGATGGAAAGTATAGAAGTGCTCATCTGAGGAATAAGTGACTCTGACCGACATGAATGAAAGCAAAAAAACTCTGAAAAATGCTTATTGTTTTGGAATAAGCTAAAAATTTTATATTGGTTTTAACAGAAGAGAAATTTATCTTTACGGAGCCTCCAAAGGAGTGGGGAAAAAAAAAAAAAAACCTTGAGAAAACTGACTGGCATCTCAGTGCTGCTTGTGCAGTGATTTAGAAACTAGTTTTCTGCCTGACTGCTCAGTCCCCAGAGCAAAATACTTGCAGAAAAGAAAAAGACAAGAGTTAAATTAAAGGAAAGCTCTAGTATATTACTCATGAAGCAGAGTATTTCCCTCCCATACACAAGGCTAAGTTCAGCTCATCAAATTCATCTTCCACTCCCCTTGCCAGCAATGGCACACAAGGCAAGGCAGTGCAGGTTGGCTGACAGAGTTTTACTGATGGTTAGAATTTGTTCAGAGCATTTATTACTCCATTCTCAGCACTGATGATGAGACTAGCTTTTATAAATACATGTTTTCATATATTTTCCATATTTTTTTTTCATATATTTTCAACTCATCTTCTTCCCTTTACCTGTTGGCTTCAGGGGTGGATTCCCACACTCTGTGGTTCTTCATGCCATAGAAGTGACCCCATGTCAGCCTTATCCAGTGGAGAGAAGTTTCTCAATATTCTTGCCCTAATGTTTGTTACCAAGGGTTAACAAAGTTGGTCCTGTCTAGTCAGTGGTTACCACGTAATATTAAGTCCAGAAGGGTCCACAAAAAGTTACATAAGAAGCCATTACTTTGCACAGGACAAGCTACAAAACATTGCCCAATATCTCTGTGTACATCCTACAAGAAGATGCAGTTAAGGATTCCATACTTACAATGAAGTTATATACTATTAGGTATTATGTTAGCATCTTTGGTTATTACGTTCCATTTACAAGCAATTTTAAAGATACTGTTAAATTACTAAAAGGTCTTTAATGAATGATAATTGATTGTCATAGATTCTTTGAATTAAATAAAATGTTTAAAATAATGTATTGCCAAAATTTTTAACTGTTCTTACTGATGCATTTCTAACGGTGAAGAGCAACATACCATAATACCTAGTAACACATACCAATCCTTTATAAGTAGAACAACGTCATTACAATTGCAGTTTTTACTGTGTGTTTTGGGGATTTGGAGGGGTTACCTTTGGGGAGTTTTTTGATATATGAAAAATCCCAGATGTGAGAACTGGAACACAGAGAGCTACAGCACAGGCTTCACCTTCCACTCCATCGCTGCCTTTGTAACTGGCATTGGTCACCACCTAAAGAGTCCTCTTTTCAGAATGGGAGAGTATCACAGAATCATAGGATCATAGAATGGTTTGGGTTGGAAGGGACCTCAAAGATCATCTAGTTCCAACCCCCCTGCCATGGGCAGGGACACCCTCCACCAGACCACGTTGCCCAAAGCCTCATCCAACCTGGCCTTGAACACTTCCAGGAATGAGGCATCCACAGCTTCTCTGGGCAACCTGTTCCAGTGCCTCACCACCCTCACAGTCAAGAATTTCTTTCTAACATCTAATCTAAATCTACCCTCCTTCTGCTTAAAGCCATTACCCCTTGTCCTATCACTACATGCCCTTGTAAACAGTGCCTCTCCAGCTTTCTTGCAGGCCCCTTCAGGTACTGGAAGGCCTCAATAAGGTCTCCCTGGAGCCCTCCATTGCTTAACATCTTTTCTAGGTGCAAATGATTTATTCCCACTAATTTTATTTGCATCAGCGTGCATCTCTGGAACTGATGCTAGTCATGAATTTGCTGAGCAAACTTATTGACTTCATAGTCCTTGTTTGAAGAGAAAAAAATATTATTTGCATTGTTTTTTCTGGTAATCAAGGTATAACCAACTTTCTGCTGACGGTTCAAGTCCGTTGCAAGTCAACATCAGATGCTTCAGGATATCTTAGCCTGCAGAGAGTAAGGTTTTGTTCCTCTAGAGTGTAGAGCAGGCTTTCCACCATGCTGTTGAGTCTTCAGAAGATTGTGGCAGAGGAGTAGCTTCAGCTGTGACCCACTTTACCTTTGCTTTTTCATAGCATCACAGACTGTAGGTAGTCTAACATCACTGTGTATATTACATAGACAAATTAGTGGTGGCCAGCCCTAGTGAGGATCCTGTCATTACGATTGTAATTGGTTTGTGCATAAGCATATAAGTATACATATTATATACATTATTTTCAGGATTAGTCTGTACTTATACCAAAAAATAATATAAATACAGGTCTATTTTGTCAGCTCTAAAGAGGATAGAAGAAGTTTAAGTTTGTTTGTGCTGTGATCCCAGAAAATGTTAAAAGAACAATGAATAATGAGAGTGACATATTTGCTACTGAAATCCAAAACATGCAAGAAGCTTATAAAAGTTGTATGCCCGAGTGTGATACAAAGCTGTGTTCTTTGAGCAAATGAAGCTAATATCCAAACGTGGCTAGATGAATGTAGAGAGAGGAAGATACAAGAACAGCACCATATCATATTCAAACAAATTCATTTGAGAAGAGGAGGAGAAAGATTGAGTAAAGAGAATCAGACACACTATTTAGAGGTAGAAATTCATCACAGATCTCCTGAGCCATTCAGTCCCCCAAAGTAAACTATTTCTTTAAAACAGATAAAAAGCAATGGAACGTATGAGTATTTCCTAGTGCTTGACTGATTCTTGTAGTGGGTCCAAGTCTTCCTGACCTCATCAGCAATGCCATCAAATTGGAAGAGACAAAAATAGGTAGAAAAAAGTATTTTCACAAAGATTCACAAGGGATATGATGGTCATCTCAAAGGAATTATTCCAAAGTCACCACACAATTTAACAGGGTTCACAAGGCTTTGTCCAGATGACTTCTAAAAATTTAAACTCAGGAGGTATAGCACGTTGAAACTAATGTGTATTGGCAAGGCAGAAAAGGATATTTTTGCTAAATCTATTTGCACGCAACCTTCAGCTCAGTGTTTTGAATTCCTCACTGTGATGTTATCTTGTCATTGCGAGGCTGAGTGCATTCTTCTCCTGTCTTTATTATCAAAATGTTGTTAAGCTTCAGAATTGGGGGGGCGGGGGGGGAGATTGTTTCTTCCTCAGTTCTTTAATCTGTAGTATTGGGCAGAACATATCTGTAGCTTTATCTCAAGTACAAGCTTTGGACTTATTTTAGCAAGGTTAGCTTTGCCTCAGAAGCAGGTCTTATTATCGTTATGTCCATCGTGAAGGGATGATCCAGAGTACTGTGAAATTCTCTCCATATATAAGGGTCAGCAATAAAGTGATAACATTTATAAGGTTTCGTGGTGAAACAAGAAGCAGAATCATTTACTTCTAGTTCTTGAGATTTGCAGTCAGCATTTCTAGTGATCATTTGCTAAACACAGAAGGATTTTTAAAAATTAGTGAGAGTGATAGTAGATAGCTAGAAGTAAATGGGTTAGAATGAAGAAGATGGAAAAAGTGATAAAATACAACATCTAACCTAACCTTTAACTACTAATTGTAAGGCCTAAGAATGCCTGCCTGTATTTGATAGGTTTTTTTTTTTTTTAATTTGGCTCCAGAGTAATCTCTTGAAGGTTTCTGCCTCATCTTTCCTTTGGAAGCTTTAAACCTAGAATGAGTATAACATTATAAATGTGTTACAGGGACCAAAAGTACAGGGGTAGGGCTAGACAGCACAATTACTCCTTTTCACTCCCAATTCTTTGTGATAGAGAGACTAGAATTTAGTGAAGATCAGCCCTAGCTTGTCTGTTTTCCTTGCTAGTTAATGAATTCAAAGGAAATGCAAAACCTAAGTTTAACAACTACTCTAAAGTTATCTGCCAGAATACTGCACTTGAACTTCCCTTAAACCTATTAACGCAGTTCCCAGGTAGCATGCTAACATAACTGATGATGAGAATATCCAGGAAGAAAAAAAAACAACATACATTTTATCACAGTACTAAAATATCATATTTATTTTTTCTTATCCCAATGTAAAAAATAAATTAAGACTTGCCTTTTGTAAGAACAGCAACTGAGAACTAGAGATTATCAATACTTTTGAAAAACCAAGTGGTACATCTTCTTGTAGTGTCTATTAGTCTGAGCTTGTTTGTATGTAGACAAAGATATAAAAACAAGATACATTTTTTTTTTTTAAATAAAATTACATATAAGCTGATACTGGGATTTATTCATCAGCAACTTAAGTGTCATCTGAAAATAATCATTCCATAAAGTATTATAGACCTTGTAATGGGTGTGCTATTATTAGCTCTTCCCCAATACCAGTGACCATCTGTGACTGCTTCACCATCTGTGATTGCTATTTCCGTTTGGGAGGGGGAAATAACAGTGGTATTGCACTGAATTTACAATATAAATTAATAGCCAGCTAGACCTACTGTAGATTATTAATTTGTCTTTGATTGTCAGTACACACTGAGCAAGAGAAAATTAGTTTCTTTGATTTGTTGGCACAACATGGGTTTGGGAAATGGCCACGGGAAGCTGAAAACAAAATTAAATTGCATTTACTGAAATCTGAAACATGAAAAAGTTGATGGAATTTAGATGAAGAGGATAAAAAGAGCTTAAATGGCACTTGAAAAGGTAGTGAATGTTTCTTTAAAGATCCATGACAAATGATGTGTTGATTATTGTGATTTGCTAAGGTTAGGTAACCAGGGAGCAGCAAAAGAGGATTGTCAACACTTTTTAAAAACTTCTATGATTTGTTGACGGCATATTAGAATAATCAGAGAAAATAGTGATTTTTAAACTTCTAATTAAAATTAATCTTGTTGACTTCTTATCTGAGTGAAGTAGCATTTATTTCAGAAGAAATTCAATTTTTAATTAATAGCAGTTAATGCTTGCTAAAGTGCTGTGCTTGCCTGCAGAGACAGAAAAGTCAAGTTGGTTAATATTCTTTTTACTTCCCTTATTAAAATGTGCTAAAGTCTTTCCATGGCTACATTCTGTAATGGCTGAGGTGATTATTTTTAGTGTATGTGTCTAGACCAATCTCTTTTCCTTTCCTAAGGCAAAATTCATAAGAAGCTATTGGGGAGATAAGATACAATTTCAAAATCATTCCAGTCCCACTTCTTAATGTATCTACATTGCTGAACCCTAAATTTACTTCAAAACTAAAAAGAACTTTTGAAAACCCCTAGTAATTTAGGGTGGAATTTAGATTGCATCTAACCAGTTGCATTGCCTACTTTCCTAGTTGATGAAAAGAGATAGGCACCTCCAAAAACTGACTCATCATTTGGTAGGTAGATACTTCTAGATCAGGATGAATCACTCTTCTGCCATTATCTGTGGAGAAGTTTGGACATCTGTACTGAACTAGATTCCTATATTTTTATACTGCTTAACTTCTTTTTTGAAGTTTTAAACTGTAGCTTTGGAACTGGAACATATTTCACTTAAGAAAATCTTCAATGAACTGAAGAAAGTTCACACCTCTTTTGTAAAGCACAAGAATCTTCCCCGAAAATATATATGTAGCAGCAGAGGTGAGGCAAAAATGACAAGGTGGACTAAGAACTACCCATTGTACCAGGTGTGTTGGCACCAAAAAGACCTGCTTTGGTGTCTGGATTTTAGTACAAGTTATAGCTGCTCAGTATGCGCTCAGCGTCTGGCTCAAAGACTTTCTATTTGATTGTACAAATTATACATATATTTATATATGAAAATGTATACATGTACATTTATACTTATATTTTTTCTATTAAATGTTATATAAAAGGAAGGTGCATATGTCTCTATATATTTGCTTCCCACACACACATGGACTGTATATGTTTATGTACAAGCATACGGAGATAAAAAAACCACCACACTTTTAAATTACATTCAGTTCAATTTCAAGAATGTAAAGTAGATTTTTCAACTTTACGATAAAGTCCTAGTGAGTGTCACCCTTATTTTGTATTAGATGGCTTATCTTCCTGACCTTTAGCAGACTGATGACATTTTTTCATGCCGTTTTCTGCTGCTTATTCACAGATACCAGAAGCTTCCTTTCCATCAGAGAAAGTATGTGGTTAAGATATAAAGCCATACCATGAAAAAGAATTAAACATTTTGTGATTAATTTGCAATCAAGCCTCCAGAATAGTGATTCAGTCTTGTTTCTTCTATTGCAGGCAAAAGGTTCTTCAAGCATAACTCCATCAGGCACTCAAAAGAAGGTGAAGAGGACTCTGCCCAACCCACCTCCAGAGGAAGCAACAGCAGGAACTCAGTCACCATATACTTCTGTAGGATCAGTTTCACGCAGAAGGATTTGTAGGACCAACACTATGGCCAGAGCCAAAATTCTTCAGGATATAGACAGGGAGTTGGATCTGGTTGAACGTGAATCAGCCAAGCTTAGGAAGAAGCAAGCAGAGCTAGATGAGGAGGAAAAAGAAATAGATGCCAAGCTTAGATACTTGGAAATGGGCATTAATAGGAGGAAAGAAGCCTTACTAAAAGAAAGAGAAAAGAGAGAGCGTGCCTATCTCCAAGGAGTAGCAGAAGAACGGGATTATATGTCAGACAGTGAAGTTAATAATACCAGGTCAACCAGAATAGAAACTCAGCACGGCTTGGAAAGACCACGTACTGCACCACAGACAGAATTTAACCAGTTTATGCCACCACAAACCCAGCCAGAAACACAGTTTGCCCCTGCTACAAGCCCATACGCTCAATATCAGTATTCATCTCCTGCCCTGCCAACTCAAGCACCAACTCAGTTCACACAGCAATCACATTACCAACAACAGCAGCCTTTGTATCACCAGCAGGTTTCACCCTATCAGACCCAGACAGCTTTCCAAACGGGAGCTACTATGTCCTTTACTCCACAGGCTCAACCTCCACCATCTCAACAGCCATCGTATCAACTCCCATCACAGATGATGGTGATACAGCCAAAGCCAAGACAAACTACATTATATTTGGAGCCTAAGATAACAACAAACTATGATGTAATTCGCAATCAGCCTCTCATGATAGCACCAGTTTCAACTGACAATAATTATGCAGTTTCCCAGCTGGGCAGTAAATACTCTACCTTGGACTTAAGGATAGGACTAGATGAGAGAAACAGCATAGCAAGCAGCCCTATATCAAGTATATCTGCTGATTCATTCTATGCAGATATAGACCACCACCATACACCCCGAAATTATGTGCTCATTGATGATATAGGAGAACTCACTAAAGGAACAGGAGCACTTGGTTCCAGTTTTAGTCTCCATGAGAAAGATCTGACCAAAACAGATCGACTGCTTCGCACAACTGAGGCCAGGAGAGCACAGGAAGTGTCAGACTTCCTAGCACCACTGCAGACTTCTTCTAGGTTGCATTCCTATGTTAAAGCTGATGAAGACCCAATGGAGGACCCTTATGAGCTCAAACTTCTGAAACACCAGATAAAACAAGAGTTCCGTAGAGGTGCAGAAAGTCTTGATCATCTGGCTGGCCTGTCACAGTATTACCACGCAGAGGGCAGCTACAGGCATTTTCCAAAATCTGAGAAATATAGCATAGGTAGGCTTACTCTTGAGAAACAGGCTGCTAAGCAGCTCCCAGCAGCCCTCCTTTACCAGAAGCAGTCAAAACACAAGAAAGCTTTGATAGACCCCAAACTAACAAAGTTTTCACCTATCCAAGAAAGCAGAGACCTTGAGCCTGACTATTCAAGCTATATGACTTCTAGCACTTCAACACTTGGGGGAATTACTACTAGGGCAAGGCTTCTTCAGGATGATATCACTTTTGGCCTTAGAAAAAACATCACTGACCAACAGAAATACATGGGGCCACCACTGACTTCATCCATTGGAGCAGGTCTTGGAACTGCACTGGGTCCAGCAATGAGATCCACATTACAAGATGAAGCAGACAAGTCTTATAGCAGTGGTAGTAGATCTAGGCCCTCATCTAGACCCTCCTCAGTTTATGGGCTTGATTTGTCATTGAAAAGGGATTCTTCCAGTTCTTCTTTAAGACTGAAAGCCCAAGAAGCTGAACCCCTAGATGTTTCGTTTAGCCATGCAACACCTTCTGGAAGAACTAAACCCACCAGTCTACCTATTAGCCAAAGCAGGGGAAGGATCCCAATAGTAGCCCAGAACTCAGAGGAAGAGAGCCCACTAAGTCCCGTTGGCCAGCCAATGGGAATGGCAAGAGCGGCAGCTGGACCCTTGCCACCAATATCTGCAGATACCAGGGACCAGTTTGGATCAAGCCATTCATTACCTGAGGTCCAGCAACATATGAGGGAGGAGTCACGGACTCGAGGCTATGATCGAGATATAGCCTTCATCATGGATGACTTCCAGCATGCCATGTCAGACAGTGAAGGTAAATTAGGCCTCAGACTGATATCTTACTATCACAACGCAAATCCTCATTTCTATGCATGTGTCTAATTTTTGTTACACTGCAAAGACTTGTTCTTTTTTCTGTTCTTTGGTGCATCTTTTGTGTATCTACATTTTTGGGGTTTGATTTGTTGTGTTTTATTTGATATTTTTTATTTCATCCTAACAGCAGTTTCTGGATGGTGTTAAGCTACTGTAGCATGCTCACTGTGTAGTTGATTTGCTTTCCTTTTGGTTTGCTTCTGCATTTTCCTTTTCACTCGTTGATGTCTACTTTTCTAATGATACTGTGTAGAATATTCCATGTACAGTATATACCGTACCATCAGTCTTTATGTGGAGCCTTCTCCAGTGACTGTGAATCATTGAACTTATTTGAAATAGTTTTTGTTTGGATTTGGAAATAATCTCCCAAATCCTCTAAAAAACTCTAGTAATTTTATTTGCATGAAATTCCATGATAGAATTTAAGAACTGATAATTCCATCTCCCAATCCTTTAGATCTGCATTTATATAGAAATAGTATGTTCATTAAGTACATACTGTATGCCAGAACCATATAGAGCTTAATGTGATAGCAAAATAACATTCTACACATGGTCTGTTGAAAACATCCTGTCATGTGGACTTCTGTGCATTCAGAATTGTGATGATGTAAGATAATTTGTCATTTGGATGGTGCAAGAGAATCTCATCCTTTAATAAACTTGCATAAAGTATTTTACTTCTATTGATGGATTATGCAGCGTAGCTGGTTTTATATGCACCCCATCCAATATGTCTGCCAAATAAGCACAAGAGTTTATCTCACTTAGGTTCATGAAAGGAACCTTTCTGATGTATTATAAATGGTGCAATTAAAAATGTTTCTTCTGAATAAGTGCAGCAGAATGTTAAAGCTGATGTTAAGTACTAAATAAATGCAAATTATGTACCAGTTTTGTTTGAGTCAGTTCAGACTTAATATATTCCAAATTGTTTAAAAATCATAAAGACAGCTTGAAAGAAAATGAAATTAATGTTTGAAATTGTATGCGGTCCCTTAACTTTTTCTTATGTGTATTTACTGCACAATAAAAGAGACTTTGCATGCGCTATATTGTCTGTAAATGGCGATGATTGTCTCAAATCACATTTGCATGATTATGAAGTAGTGTGGTTTATTTTTCAGGTTTATATTAACCTCAATGTTCATTATTGCATTATTGCTTTTTATATAAGCTGAATCTTTCATAAGCATTAGAAAATTTAATCTATTTGCCTTCCTCATCCTACAATATATTGAAGGGTTTTCTTCTGTAAGTTTCTTTTCATATTTCTTAGATATTTACAACTCCCTCATGTAGTCTCTGTTTCAGGGGAGGTTCAGAATCGTCAGCTTTTTTGATTTTTATCAGAAGTTTAAGTGTTTTCACTGTTCTTAAATTCTTAGCACACATCTGAAGGCAGTTGAGAGGAACTCCCCAAATTGCAACTCATATCATTCTTCTTAAATAGATGCTATCTCGTCTCAACTTGAGCTGTGACTTTTAAGGGTCATTCTAGGGCCACATTGTGAAAGACATAGGACTTTCCTCCTGAAAACTGAGAACCAAACTGAACCAAAAAAAGCCTATTTGGTGCTATTCTACCTCATATAAACAGGTCATAGGAAATTATATTTCTGCACTACAGTGCATTATGTTTCTGTTATATATTTGTACAGGGCGTACATGTTGCATTTTAGGTTGAACACGTTTAGGTTTTAAATTAGTCTCTGATTAGTTACATTCTTTCAGAGCTATTCTAATTCAATTCGGATGTTCCTTATTAGATAGACATGTCCCTGAATATGAGGGCTTCCCCTTTCAGCAATATTCTTCTAATTTCTATCAAGCTTTTGTTTCTTCACAAATAGCTTCTTTTTGCACCATTTTATGTAAAGTCTTGGGAAAGCAAAATGCTTTATGACATTATTTTCAAATATGCTGTCTAATAGCAAGCAACTTGAATTTAAAATAATAATAATTTGGATGTAAGATAACAAATGTTCCAAAGAAGCAATTACAGTTCTTCAGAACATTATGGCCTTCTTTTCTCTGGACTGCACTTTTCTCTGTAGTACTGTGACAGCGGACAGCTATTCTGGCATGTTGCATCCAGCCTTTTAACACAGTTTGCTTTGCTTTTTCTTTTTTTCTTAAAAAACTGCTGCATGGTGTTGATGAGATTGCATTAAAACAACTCAGTCTTAAGCACTACCTTAGGAAAACTTGCACTAAAGCTTGAATTTTCATCTTTGGAGACTTTTTAAAAATAAATGTAAGTCAAGGTATTAAATTGAAATTGTTTTTCTTCAGTTCAAATTGAGAGATGTGCTTGCCTCTCTATTCATTTTTTATAAGCCACATTCCATAACAAATACTACAAGAGAATACAAATAGAACTTTGAGGCCAAACCTTCTGTTTTTCACTCTGTACACCTACATACTATAACAAATCTTACAGTCATACTTCAGCACATAAGTAGTACCTACACTAGGATCAAACATCAAACAGGTTAAAAAAACGTCTTTAGTGTCAAAAGACCATAACATCCAGAGGTTCCCACTGAAAATAAATAGCATTCTGAGTTTTGAAACACCTGATGTTTTCTCAGAGTTCCCAATACCATGAAAGCTCTGATCCAGCAAATAGCTCTTGATTAACTCCATAGCTGCCACAGTGTCCACAAGCTTTTCAGTATGTTGAAGATACTAATTTTCGAGGATGCTGAAGCTAGTGCTCAATTTTATTAATGTCAATAGTCCCTGCTAGTCAGCTGAGAAGATACAAAATGTACCTGAGGGTGTTGTTTGTGGTGGGTTTTTTTTCTTTTGTATGTTAATTTGTTGATTCTACCATAGAGTTTAGAAGTTTAAAATTGAGGTATGAAGACATCAAGACATCAACAAAGCTGACCCCTTATAATTTTTCATCTGTGGGATTTAGAGTGATCACTATTAGTTCCCTGATCAAGCTTCTGGAACTCCACAGCCTGGAGTTCAATCTCACCTTGATAAACTGTGTGCTGTAAACAGCATGGGACCTCATTGACTCCAGCAGGAGTTTTTTACAGGTGGAACTATCTGGCTGCATAATGTTAGTCTTAGAAAAAAGGATGTATCCTCTAAGACTGCTGGTGATTCATCTTGTCTGTTCTCAGGTTTCCAGCTGAGACAAATCCCAACTAATCATGCCCAAACCAGTTGTGTGTGTATGTACATATGAGTTTGGCGTGTGTGTGTCTATATACACATACTTACATACCTTTTTAAATTTCATATAAAATACACTACTTCATGACAGTCTGATAAAAAAAGTAGTCTGGTCTGAACTGCAGTATGGGATTCTACATATGTGCTAGCTTTTCTAAGCAAGAAATCCAGCAAATGTTCTTTCAGCTGAGATAGGAGGAGAAAAAAATTATCATTCTTTCTTCTGCTCAGCTAATGACACAGATTGTGATAGTCAGCATTAGTATCTGGGGTCAGAAACATGCATTAGGGTCTTCATGGAAGCTTCAGTAAGAATTTCTGTCAAGATGAGTTATGAAGCAGCCTGTTATGTGCAGGCACTAGCCAGATAAGCATCAAACTTTAGTAATGATTCTGTTTAATTCATATATACTGATCTAAATAATATTTTCAGGCCATTTTGTATTAGATCAAATTTATGCACAGTTAGGAAGGGACTGCATATCTGAACCAAGATTACGAATTGTCCAAAGGCCTAATATAATATAGGATGTTGTTTTTACCACATACAAAATATTATTTTTCCAAAACCACACATATATAATATTCCTCTTTTTGGAGAAATTTAATAAAATAGTAATGAAGAAAACAAAACTTTTTTTTTTTTCTCCCATTAACATTTTTTCCAATTATTTGTTAAATGAACTAGATTATATTTACTTTAACAACTACATAGAGAAAATTATGCACACTACTACTATTTTTAATTTTAAATTCTCTTCTATGTCATGGAACATTCACTCTTCATTGCATTCACACTTGTTACTATAGCAACAACTGACCTTATTTAAGGTTTGCGATTTCTGGTGGTTTTGCTGAAACAAAAATTGTCTTTCTTTGAATTCCAAATTGATCTCATTTATTAAAGCATAAAATTCAAACTTTCATTATATTCTAATTAGCTGCACATTGTTTTGGTTTACACTGATGGGCAACATAACTGAAAATCTGGATGTTGTATAGTGGCAATGTTATTAAACACATAGGAGCTGATTCGGATCCCAGTGGAGTGAAACCTATGTCAGCTGACCCAATAGTCAGTAGGCATAAATATGTGTATTTGCAAAACTGATTTCAATGAAACAGTGTTATTTGATCCCTAAGGGTATCTAACACAATAGATGTTATACAGGTTTAGAACTGTTGCAAATATAAGAACATTAGTCTTATAGAATTATTGCAGAAAGAACATTCTGGCTAACTTTGCACACACAAGGAAGGTTCATACTGCAAAATCTGGGGATGGAATTCAAAATGAGAACACTTGCAATATTTCTGCTTAGAATTACAAAGAGTATAGATTGCTTCATATCTTCTTTGATTTGGGATGATACTGATTTCATTTCTTATAAATAGTTCTAGATTATTTAAAAAATATTTTGAACAATATTCAGTTCAGAAGTTTGGGAATTAGCGGATGTTGCATTTTGTGGGTTAGGTTTTTGGGTTAGGTTTTGTTTTAGTTTTTTTCTTAGCCTACTGCAAGGTAACTAATTTGACTAATTTTTTTCATCCAACATTTTAGAAATGTATGGAATCTGCAGTGTATTTCTGAACTTCCAGAAGGAAGGAAGAGCCTATAGCACTAGGCAGTGGGTTTCTTCTGGGATTTAATATCCATAGTTCTGACATAAACCGAATTTTCTCACCTTGCTATATAACTTACAGCTAAATTCTGCCTGAGTTCAATGTCTCAAGTCTCGCCTGTAACTTTGCTTTAGCTGCATGGCCAATTAATAATCACTATGCATGTTTGCTATGCACAGTGCACATTATTGCCCTTTGCCCAGCACTGGATCAGAACATTTGACCTGTCCTTGGTTTTCAAAGCCTATCATCTCCGCCGGGAAGAAACAGATTGGTTTGACAAGCCCAGGGAATCTCGTTTGGAGAATGGACATGGTCTCGACAGAAGGCTGCCAGAGAAGTTGTCCCACTCTCGACCACCAAGTCAACACCAAGATCAAGTAAGCTGTCAAGTAAGCTATGCCTTCAGTTTTGTAAATGTTTGACAATTTAATCATACTGTCCAATAGTTTAGGGACTACAAGATTAGGTGAATTCCAGCTACATTCAGCTGAAGTGCTGTTGACTCTGTATTTGTCACCAGTACTTGATGATGAAATTAGAGTAACGTTTGTCTGCAGTTCCATATTAATTTTGCAGGTTGTCTTTTGATTTTTGAAACATATCTCAAAGTAGCTAGTCTGCTATCCAGAACTATTAATTATTCCTATTAAAAATAAATTAAAAAAAAGAAAACAGTTTGTCCCATTTTACCTTATCAGCTTTATCCCATCTAAATTCAAGCCCCTTCTTTCAGTAGTTTAAGGAAAAGAGTTGCTTTATCCTGTTGACACTTGTTCCCACTTTTAGTTGATCAGTATAATCCCAACAGTCCATGATCAATTACTGAATAAATCAGAAAAACTTTATCAATCTAATAATTAGAGTATTTCATTTATTATTGCAAGAAAGAAAAATACCATATTCTGCTTTTCAAGCCTGCTGACTGTGAAATCTAGTTCACCTTAGTATACAATCACATCTCCTCTTTATATTAATGAAGTTTCTATATTTCAAAACTTTAAGGTCTTCACTTGATTGTTTCATTTATCATTTTTACTGATTTATTGATATTATGCTCTGTTTTCCATGAGATGCAATGGATGCAAGAGAAGGTATTGCATGGCCCTTTTGTGGTACTTAATTACTTGATAGCTTTTATTGCTCATGTTAATTCCCCAGATAATATACAAGCCTTCATGAAGCCTTCAAAACTTTTTGCTGGTGAGCATTGTCACTGACATTTGACAGTAGAATGTAGATTTTATGAAGTAAGCATTCAAATATCTTACAATACAGGCTGTAATTTATTTTTATTTTTCCCTCTTTTCCTATCTCTAGTTTAGCATATATTGAGATTCACACAGCCTAGGTTGTACTGAGCCTACCCATTTCTTGTTGAGAAAGAGGGTTTTACAAGATACAAGTCTTAGAGGAATCTATTCAAATAACTGACTCTATGAACCAATTTTACTGCAGGATAAAGGATGTTTTGGAGTTTTTGCAACTCTTAATATCACTGGCAATAGATAAAAAACTGCCTATCTGAGCACTATAATCCCCATGAGAAACATGCATTATTCTGACCATACATAATTGTATTTGACCACTACAGCATCATGATGTAAAATGAAAAAATTGCTTTGAAAATCAGGTTTGTCCAAGAAGTGGGTTACTGTTATCCTGAGCTCTGTGGTATGGAGGTGGTCAGTAAGATGTATTTAACTTGTAGCACTCCAGGGCTTTTGCCCTGGGAAACAGTTGCAGGGCAAACTACTAGTCACAGAGGTCCAATCTTTGCATTTTCTGTCATATAAATAGCACTACACTAGTTGAAAGACTTTGATCGAAATTTTTCAGGAGGAATGCTAGGGGGCCTGAGAGTTCTTGTTTTCTTTCCAGAAGGAAAATATTTAATTTTTTCTCTCTGAAGCTGTTGCGATATCCACATGTTTATATGGAAATAGAGACACCACATTAAAAATCTTGCCAAAGGCATTTTTTAATGTTTTGTAAAATCTGGGATGGAAATTGGAGAGTGACCATGTACTAAATAATTCTGTGTGATGCTGTATAAAGCCTTTGCAGAAGAAAAGTGATGTGGAAGGAAAAGCTTTACAACAGTTCCTTCTTCATCTGTTTCCATCCAGGTTAGCTATTGTCAGTCACACACTGGTACAAAATGGTATCAATGTGTCTGCAGAAGAGAGGAATGCCAGTTCTCACCAACTCTGCATCATCTGCCTTTCAAATGTTACGCAGAGCTTGTGTATGTTAAATGGCTTCTGTGAACATTTGTTTGAGATATAACTTTAAAAAAATATTTTCAGACACATCCAGAAATTAAATTATTTTAAGATAAGATATAAAAAGGTCAGAGCCATTTAAAAAAAAAATTCATTAGCTCCACACTGAATTCTGAAATAAAACACTTACCAATAGAAGCAAATAAATCATTATTAACATCTTTTTTAGCATTCATTTTATATTTTAAATCTATCAAAAAAAATAAACAATTTTCAGGCTGATGAGTGTGCTGAGGCAAATTAAACAGCCACTAAAGGCTTTTTCAGTTCTGTCTCTTCTGTAGTAAAGAAGTTATGAACTCATTGTCCCACACTGTCTGTTTCCTGTATCCACCACTCACTTCTGCACAGAGAGCTGAGTGTCACACACAATGTACTCTGGAGCCAAAACCAGCAAATAATTCTTCATCCTGACCATGTGAACAGCTCCACCTTCACACAGATCTTTGTTACAGAGGCTTTCCTGAAATCAGTTAGGATGACAGTTTCCTAGTTAGCGTAGTAATTAAGCCATTGCAGCTCTAATATCCTGTACTGAGCGCAAACCAGCCACAACAGGAAGTATTTACATCAGTAGCACTAATCTGCTTGTAATGTATCAGTCAAAGTGTCCAAACACTCTTATCCATTGTAAATTTTCCTTTTGTATTTTCTTCTTTGCAAAAAATGTGAATATTTTACTGACAACTACAACATTGGTTTTCCAGAAGATTTTGTTTCACATGTGTGAAACATCAATTTCCTTACTAGATGAAATCAGAACTGCTTATGTCCCACAGAGCTTGTACAATTAAAGGTAATACATAAAGCACGACCTTGTGCTTTTGAAGCAAGAACACAACAGAATGACAGCCCTGAACTTCTAGGTTTCCATGGATTTCTTATAGCCTAGTAGATTAAGCTCACATACTGTATTATTAATATTAAAATATATTTGTTTCTATAGCAACTTCTGTGGTGCTATGTAGTATTCTTAAATCACATTAAATTGCAATGCAGTTTAGTATCTTAATAGCTGTTTCCCAGTATAGTGATTCTGAACTGCTTACCTGAGGAGGGTAAACATGGTTTAAACTTAAATAATACATAATCTATTGCGGATTTCTCACTGATCCCTGCTGACCTCAACAATTTGCTTAGTCGCTGCCAGTTGAGCTGCAACTTCTTTAAATCTCCAGCCATTGAGGCTCTTTTTGTGACTATTTTCTGTGAATATTATTTGCATATCCTGAACTAAACTGGCTATTTCAAACTGTTTGGGAAGGAACAGTAGGAGGAGGTGCCAGCGGAGTAAGAGATCATGACAAGGAGGTGGATAGTGAGAGTATATTAACAGGAGATAAGTAGCTTCTGAGTGAGGGGCTTTAAATACAGAACTTTCAGTGATCACAGTCTTTTTAAGCCCTAAATGAATAATAAAATTGCAAACTTGTCATAATAGCAGTCTATTGTCATCAGTTCGCATTGGCAATGGTTTTCTAATCACAAAAAGAAGGCTAGGGCTCTAGAGATGCAACCTTTTGAATGTTAATCCCCTGTTGCTAAAGGTCCTCAGAAAGTATATGCTTCTCTTGGTTCATGAGCCTGTACTATTCTCTTGAAATTTAAATCATACCTTTTTAGGGGAACTTGAATACTTAGAAATTATGAAAAAAAATGGGTCATAAGGTGAGCAGTGGGGTTAAAATGAGAAAATATTGTTTGTGACAGAGATCCAGAAGGCTACCTGCAAACTCTTGTTCTACCTTTTTTTTTTAAGTCTATGCTGCTTAGTTTTGACCATTTTCCAACTAGTAAGGAGATTTCATTTTAATGTGTAGTAAACTTCTTTCCCTGTTGGAGGCTTGGGCTGGCAAGACATTTTGTGATTCAGATTCTCTGAAAATACAACAAGAAATAGGACATTTCCAAATTTAGTGTAATTGTTCAAATATCTAATCTAATGATTAGATAATTACCCCCTCACTGTAATTCAAGATGGAACTTAGCAGGTAGTTTCTCATTTTTAGTTACTCAGAAATGTTGTTATCTCTGCATGTCAAAATGACTTCTAAATCAAAACTCTAAATCAGGAGTTCTGTACTGACCTGATTGCAGAAGCAAAGACCACTCACTTTGCAATTTATTAATGAGCAGGAACATTGCATTTGTTAAGCTTTTCTTCAATATTTCTTTTGCAAAATATCTCCATTGTCAGGGATCTATCTGTAGGGAGAATTTTCCACCTTTAGGATTTCTAGAGAACATGGCCTTTGTGCTCTGCACAGAGAAGACGTACCGGTTCAAAGGGGACGGATCGCCTTAGCTGTGGGAGTTCTTGGTGCCAGCTTTCACAGGCCTTGTGCACTCATGCAAGTACCCGTGATATTCAGAAATTAGGATAGACACTGTCTAACCCATCACCTTGAGCATCCACCCTCCTGTTCCTGGATACCTAACTCAGGTGAAATTTCCCTTGAAGACTGTATTTCTTTCTCAGCGTAGCTGCTGAGATTCCCCTTATCAGGCCCTGCCTAAGATATTGGTGCAAGGGGAACCACCAGAAATTACTGTGGCTTTGATGACCAGATCCAAAGACCAGTTAATATGTTACAGCTGTTACTATGGACTTTACCTGGAATATTAAAATACACTTGATGAATTTTATTTCTTAAACTTAAATATAGCGTTAAAGAAATTTATTCTTCTTAACTGTCCTAATTAACTTATAGAATTCCCTTCTATGAGGCTTCCATAGAATTTCTTTATCAGACAAAATATGTAAAGACAACAAAGGGAAAACAAAGTGTATATTTAAACCGATTTTCTGTAACAGTGTTAGAAAACCTCAGCACATTTATTTGCCATTCATTCTATTTTGGAGGGGCTTTGAGCTGACTAATAACATGAAACATGTGACCAGAGCTTAAATTCCTGGAGGAAACGCTTTATAGTCCAGTTTTCATCTAACTCACTGGGATGTAACTCCCAAGGGCCCACTGAGTAATGTGCAGAAAAATGTGACCTGAGTCCCATTTCAGCTCAAAGAGCACAATAGGAGGGACCTACACAAAAGCTGGAGAGGGACTGTGTACAAGAGCATGGAGTGATGGGACAAGGGGTCATGGCTTTGCACTAAAAAGAGAGTCGATTTAGATTAGATATAAGGAAAAAAATTCTTGACTGTGAGGGTGATGAGGCACTGGCACAGGTTGCCCAGAGAAGCTGTGGATGCCCCATCCCTGGAAGTGTTCCAGGCCAGGTTGGATGGGACTTTGGGCAACCTGGTCTAGTGGAGGGTGTCCCTGCCCATGGTGGGGGGGTTGGAACTAGATGATCTTTAAGGTCCCTTCCAACCCAAACCATTCTGTGATTCTATGATTCTAAGATACACAGAGAGTCAAAATGTGTCTGTGGCCAGAAAAGGATGGCATTGCCAGCGCTGAACTGCAAGAGTTATTACTCCAGTGTACTGAATGCTCCCCAGAATGAGGAAGGGATCTCCATGGCAAGGACAGATGACAGGAATCTGTGGGGTTTGTAGCAAATAAGCAGGATCAAGTCACCTCTTGCCCTGTGACCTAAATCTGGGCTTGGGGACTTACACATCCTCCATTCCTGCAGCCTTGCCGCAGAGGAACTGCCCCTTGTGCGCCGTAGCTCAGATTTACACTGCCATGAGTTCAGTGGGGTCCCGATGTATCTTCACTGGGGTAACTGGGGAATGGTCAGTTAGAAGGACACCCCAGCATATATTCAGGTAAAGGGAAATCACCTTTTATTCATAATGATATGAATTGCCAAGATTTATATTTATCATAAAATTCTGGAAGTGAAAGTAGTGACGAAGTAATAGACTAAAGTAGGAGACAGTCTATATTTTCTGATATATTTGTCAGCAAATCATGTACAATATGGTGTTGAATATTCTTGTATTATTATTTATTCAAAAAAGAAATCTTGCTAAAGAAAGATAAGATGTGAATTGAAGTTTATGAGCTGCAGTGTTCCTCAGTTAAATTGAATTGCTCCCACCAAAATGGATCAGCTAAGGACATGTTCAAATGTGTTCATACTGCTGCTTTTGAGTTGCATCATTTTGTATTCTTTTTCATTTAATTAAAAATAAAATTAGATACATTACTTCAGATTTTTTTACAATTTTATGTAAGCTAATGTGCGAAGACATCATTTTTACTCTTAAATTACACTTGCTGAATTTCCAATAATATCATTAAAAACACAGCAATGTCCCTATCCATTTATAAGTGTGGAAGCCTCATGGCACTTTATACACTTCTGGCAGTATTAGACCCTATGTCCTGGCAAAATTCCATGATAAGTCCTAAAGTCTGCCTGATCTCAAGTTCTGATTTGTTTTGGAGTATTTGTCCACTACCAAACCCATGATCTCCTTTTTGTCTGAGATTAATTACAGTCAATACTACTCTCAGTGTGTTATGGGAGGGTTTCAGCCTTCTAGATGCAATGTCATCCACTGGATAAGAAACTGAATTACAGCAAAAGATGTACGAACTCTTCTGCCTACTGTGGGATTGACCTAAGCAAATCCCTTGACTTCTCTGTTTCCTCTCCCATCATTTATGTGTGCTGTCCACTAACATCACAAACTCTCCAGGGCAGAAGCTGGGTTTGAAGTGCTTAGTGCAGGAGGAGGTTAATCCTTTTAACTGCTACTTAAATATAAATAATAGTAATAAACTCTTGGCAGCAGGTTGCTGATAGGCTGCTGCACACCCATGCTGATTAATATTGTCCCATTGGCTCCTTGAATCTGCCCCCCAGGTCTCATCCCGTTGACACGCAGCCTGGAGCAGTCCCAGGCAGCCGCGCTCTCTTCTCTCGGTCTGGGTGCAGCGCTCAGACTTGGCACTAGCATGGCAGAGGCCAAGAGCTGATGGATTCTGCTTTGCTTCCAAAAGGCCAAAACTGCAGGCAAAGAGGGTGTGTGATAGCTGTGAGGTGTGCTGGTGTTGCAGCTCAAGCCCTTTCTGCAAAGGGCTCGCGGCGATCGTCCCTGGCGGGTGGGTGGGTGCCTGCTGCGTGGCCCCTCCTGTGCCCGCCTCGTGGGGCGCGTGGGACCATCCCAGCGGGAAACCTGGTGCTTTAGGACATGTTGTAGAGATGGATTTCTTTCAGCTTTGCCACTTTCCAGTATCAGCCTGGGTGAATGTTGCACATTTTCGTATAAAATATAGTCCTAAAAGTTTTAGGTTGGGTCTTTCAAAAGGCTTTTGAAATTTGATGACAAGAGGTACATTGGAATATGTAGTTTTGCTGAAACTAAAGCAGTAACTCGTGGCTGTGTACACATTCAACCACCATTTTGTTTTAGGTCTGCATGAACAGGATTTTATAACAATTACAGGAATTATATTTAATTTCATTCTTCTCTTGAACATTGCTTGGACAAATGAACGATTAATGTTAAGAGAAGCTACAGAAGACAGTGACCACTTTCTAGTCATTAGGAAATAAAAATCAAAACTAAAGCCATATTTGAAATGAATCTGGCTTTATGGAAGCAAATATTCATTCCCCTGCAGAAGGATTTTGCCATCTGACAAATGTCTTGAAACTTGGGGGAGAAATTTTCAAGTTGTGATATTTCCCTGGATGAAATAAATGTTTTGCTTGTTTTTGTTTCAACTGTCTAAAATTATTGATACAATTGATGTTGGTTTATCTTTTTTATGACATGTATATTTGTGTTCCTCAGATAAATGGGAAGCCCCTGCAGTACATTTTCCCTCATGCAAGGCTCAAACTACTGAGAGACCCAAAGGATCACACAGTTTCAGGTAAAAAACAACAACCCTCTATGACACATGATAATTAATTTGATTAGCATGAATCATGCAAAAGATTTGCAGTATTAAAAATAGTTCTTGTGTCATATGCAGCAGGAAATTCAGTGGTCATATTAAATCTTGCTAGTTGGTTATAACAGAAAGCAGCAGTGCAGAAAAAAGGTCACAACATCTGTTCAAGATACATAAGCCATACAGACATTAAAAACAGAGGGAAAATCTGTTGTGTTATACATATGAGCAGTCTGTTTTGCTGTTGCTTTTTATTTAACTCTATGTTATCTGTATGAGATGTTTCTATAAAATAGGCTTGTGTAGGTGTTCAACATGTACAGAACCGAGAATTTTATTCTTTCTGTACTGGAACTATTCTACAGAGGGGAGTAACAGGACAGTCAGATCCCACTTTTCTGTAATATCTTCACATAGAGACATTTATCACAGGACTTGAGGTTTATTCTCTTTTCCCTAACGCTAACACAAATGTTCGTGTAAGTCTGAGTCTGCTTGCAAAAGAGATGAAAGAAGCAAAGGTTATATTCATTCACCTCCTGGACTGTGAGCAGGAACGCAGTGCGCTGTTTTTATGTGTCAAATTGTAAAAGGCTGCCAGTTACAGGATCTGGCACAGGTAAGGTCTGTTCCGTTTGAGCTTTTGGAATTGCACTCTTTCTCACATCAAATACTGATAAGGAACTCAAAGTTTTTTTAATATGCTGTTTGTCTTCTTTCAGAGGTACTTGCTTTAAGCGGTTTGGCGTGAAACCATCAGACTTTCTTTTTAACTCGCTTAAAAAATTCTAAGTGTGTGTCAAACTCTGTTTCTGTGCAGAAGTAATTACGGACTGCCAGCTCTGGTGTTCCCTTGAGCATTAAGTAGAAAGTGGCACGAACTCACTTGAATTGCTAAATAATTGTTTTCACAGGATTTCTGGCAGTAAAATCTTGATCACTTCCACCCCCAGTATCCACCTTATATTTAGGGTGTTAAATGAATGTTCTGTATATATCATGAGGTATTTTCTTGCTAGTCAGCATAACACCCACTAATGATTTCAGGATACAGAAAGACCCCTCCACCCACACCGCACAGGCTGAACACAGCCGCTGGGTCCACTGTTGTGTCGGCCTCCACTGCCCCAGGCCCTTGCAGTCTGTTGGGGCTTCTTGACATCCTACTGGAGATGGTGATGAGTCATGAGTGATCCAAGCTGCTCTCTTACTCACAAACAAGTGGAATTACAACCACACAACTGTGTATAGCTCATGATTTAATGTTGCCGAAGGCCTGTTGTCCTATCTAAAGTTACTTACCCTCGTGCGATGTAAAATGCCTGTTCCAAATTCTTGACTAGCTCTGGTAGTGGCAACTGCAGCAACATACTGTGCATCAGGGTAAATGCCTTGTAAGCAATGACTGGGAAACCAAGGTGTAGATATTGACTTCCCATTTACTAACGGCGTGAGATCACACGGCATCAAATGTTCACTCAGGATCCTGCTAAGATTTTGTAGCCCACACTGGGATTGCTTGCTGCTGTAGCTGTGCTATGTTGTACCTAAATTCTAATTGGAGTAAACAAGCTTGGCTATGTGTCTACAACCTGGAATCATACTTTTGGGTTTTAGCCCAGATACACTCTTGGAGACCTGCACAGACATGCTTCCATACAATGTGCATATAGATATCCCTACAAATATGAAAAGGTTTAAATGCAAATTGTAAAGAAGAGAGCCAAAGGTGGAATAGGGTACCAACAGGGAGGACCTGAGCCAGAAGAAATTGTAGTATTTTTCAACCATACAACCAACAACCCTCAATAAAGCTCACATGGGGAGTCAGATCTCTCCAAGAGACCAGCCAGTCACCGTCCAGGTGGTGATGGGAGTCTCTGTTGCAGCCATCCTTTCAGGAGCATCTTCAGCTGTATCGGACAAGACTCCCGGAACTGTTGTGTTGATGGATTCTTACAAACCAGCTGGCCTGTGGTCCTGGGTGACCACAACAGTATATGCATCATCCATTGTCTCTGATTATCTTACAGTATGTACAAACCATCCACTGTCTTAGCTATGCACAACAGCCTATGCGATCGTTTCTGCACATGCAAGAACAGTTTCTACTGATTGAAATGATCTATGTGCAGTTTGGTCAGTTCAACAGCAGGAGCTGCCTGGGGAGGTGCCTGAGACTGACAGGTTCTCCTCTCAGGGAATTAATGAACACATCTTAAGTATACAGAGTGTATCATCTTAACTGGTGTGTACACAGCAAGAGCTACATGGGGAAATCTCCCAAACTGTCCATAATTCCCACTTGGAGAACTCCCGTAACTGTTGATCAGCTGCTTTGCTGGGAAGCTGTCCAGGGGTTCAGCCCATCACCTCATCTCACTGGGGAGTTCCTGGGCCACCCTGAGCATTAATGACTCAGTGTGCTGGGTCAGCCCAGGTACCCAGCTATACCACAGCTGTAACTATAGTGCAAGCTTGAATTTCATCCTAATATCACCATTATACTTTGAATTCCATAGAGCTTCCAAGATCACATACTTACCATAGTGGAGGTTACTGCCTGATTATGGATCCAGAAATTGTCACATTGTGAATATCAATAATAAGAGTAGTACTAAATCATTTAAAATTCTGGCTGTATCACTACATATTATGTGCACATGCATTCTGTTTATTTGCTTTCTTGATTACTGAAAACTGGCTCCAAGGTACAGATGCCTTTGATGCCTCTGACATCATCTGGCATAATTCTGCACATAAAAACATTTACTGCAAATTTTAGCATGTGAATGAGGTGTTTAAAAAATGAGAAACCACGCCAAAATTGTGATGGCAAGAGAATAGTAGCTCTGAATGAGAAATAAATGTATACTCACTAGCCGGCCTCTCTCTTGAGAGTTCTTGGTTTTTTAGTGTATGCCATCATCTAGAACTCACAGCTCTTCTTTTCAAGGTGTGCAATGTCCCCTCCTCAGGCAATGCTGATCGATGTGAAGGAATTGCCAAGGATTTTCTCTGCAAAGAGTGATTAATAACTTGCAATTTTTTTAAAAACAGTATTGGCATCATGGTTATGCTGAGGTGCCAAAGCAATGATGGCAGTGATCAGTGAATGATAATATAGCAGTATTTAATGCTCCAGAAACTCACTGTTTGTTTTCACCGAGAATCCCTTGTTCCTTTTGGATCCATCGGCAGAGCAGCATAAGCACTGTTTTACACTGCCAGCATTTTCTCTTCTGTTTTTTAACACGTCATAGTTATATTTGAAAAAGTGAAGAGAGGACATGGCTGTTGAAGGTAATGAGACCTTTGGCAATGCCTTTGGAAATGTTGCAAAGATGAAGACTTGAATTGTGTTATTCCTGATCAGAAAGTGGTTTAGGCACAAGGTATGAAAAAACAAGAAGGCAGACACATCTCCGTAGGTCAATAGGTACAATGAGTGCGCTCAGTCAAAGGTAATTTTCACTGCTTTGCCTCACTTAGGCTGAGTCACAAGTAATTCTTCCGTTTCCAAAGGCAGGATATTCTGTGTTTCCAGGGAGCAAAATGTACCTTTGAGCAGCCAGCCTGTTCGTGTTGTGGAACATCCTCTTCAGTTCTGGTGAAAGAAAACAGAGAAGCAATTCAGAAAAAACTGTGAACTTTATAGTAAAGAAGAGAATTACACTGTGGGCAGAAGACTGCATCCCTAATGTTCACTTCAGCAGTGATTTCAGTGAAACTGCTAAGGGGATATCAGGGTAGCTGTAATGCTGCACACACGTCAGAGATGCTTCATACTCTCCATAAGGATTATTAATTCCATCACACAACACCACACTTCTGCAAGCATACCAGCTCATGAGGTACTTATCCCGAGAGAGAGGAAGAGAATTCAAAGAGTTTTCCGATATCAAGCTCTTGTCTCTACATAAATAACCCTATATATTTAGGGTTCTTTTCACCTGCAAGTTCAGCAAATTCAGTTCTTACAGCAGAATACTGAAGTACGGTGAATATGTGATTACTAATCAATTAAAAACATGTTAAATATAGTCACAGTCTGTGTTGAATGTAACATAGTAGTCAAAAACAGAAGGTGAGAAATGTAACCAACCTCTTGTCCTCATACTCTTTTCTTAGAAGATTACTTAACCTGTTTCTTCAGTTTAATGTGAAAAACTGTGATAATACTTTGCACAAAAACCACTACCCTCCACTACCATTCACTTGTCACTGGGGAAGGATTTAATCCCTAATTAATGTCCATCATTCCCTCAAACACTCTCCTTATCAGAGACATGGCGCAGAAGGTAAAACTCCATAAAGAGAAGGGAACAGAGCTGTAACGGCCAGGCAACATCAGAGATTTTCCAGTGAAGTCATATGGCAGTAAGTGAGGGCAGGAATGGAAATAAAGGGAAGGAGAGATGTCTGTTTGTTTCTTAATAGCAATCTTAGAAAGAACATAATACCATTCAGCTTTTCAAAAAAAAAAAACAAAAAAAACAAAAAAACCCACCCCAAATGTTTGTATTTGTTAGAAACATTTTGTAGAGATACAGACCATATATTCCATGTTTATGTGCCTTCTCTCTAACTTAATTTGAAAAGCACTGGTATGTGTATTTAAAATACTTTCCATGAACCCTTTGTGGCAGCTGGGTTGTTTATGCAGTCTTCAGTGTATGAACATCTGCTGAAGGATGTCTGATAAGATCTTAAGATGAGTGGAGGTAATTTAAAGGGCAATGTGTCTACTGGTTATAAAGCTCTCATGCAGAAAAGGCTGCTGGAACAGATCGCTGTGGCACTGAATGTTAAAGTCAGGCCCCCAGGTTCCCATGGAAAGCCAAGGCAAAAGCTGGCACATAAGAATGAGTTTCACAGAAGCCAAACCAGAAATCTCTCTGTGTTGGAGATAATGCAGGTCAGCACTTTTTCGTGAAGAACTTGTAGACGAGACATTCAGGGACATATATCATTGGTGAGACAACTTGTCAAGGACATTAGAAAATGTTAATAATGCAGAAATGTCAGTTTAAGGTTTCACTTTGCAGGTGAGGCATAAATTATCTTAATAACTCTCAGAAGAAAATGAAGACCCTGTGCTCCCTTCTCTGCATACTGACTGTCAAAAGTAGGCGTAGGTTTAATCATTACACTAGAACGAGGCAGATACAAAGGACAATCAATTGGAGGTTGAAATAGTTTAAATAAATCAACTTTTGGATAAAGTTTGGATATGGCTATTTTCCTCTATTGATTATAAAGGGAACATGAGTTGACCAACTTAACTACCATTTTTGTCTTGTAGCGATCTTAAGTTAGAAGAGATGAACACATACGGCTTATGTACAAAGAAGCTATAGAACAATCAAAAAAACTTGTAGAGGACTGGTTGTGTAAAGGACCACATCGCTCCTCATCACCAAGAGGCAAACACCTATTTGTGTTGGATGCACTTTCCAGAGCAGGGTGCTGGAACATTTTGAGAATGATTGCCTTCCATTCACTATTTACCTAATCACAGATTTGTACAGGTCTTTGAAGTGCACCAGGTGTACACATCCAGGCAATCTGGATGCAGGATGATTAAGGTTAAGATGTTCTGATTCTGCAGGTCACTGAGGCAAAGAAAATGTTCCTTGTGGATTGTTAGGGTGCTCTGAGGTTCTGATTGTCTCATAGCATCATTGCACCAAGCTAACTGAGGTGCAGCATTTATCTACTGAAACTTTTCTTCTTCATTACCTGTGCTTCTGATTTTTTTTTTTTCACATTGTTTACAGGTAATATGCACTTGATGCCTGCATGGTTGTTTGCTGGTTTACTTCAGTAAAAAGAAGTTGGAGGAGGGGAGTTGTCAACAAAATTTTCTTTAAATAACCTAAAGTTTGCCAGAAAGTGTTGTCATTCCTGAAGAAATGTGTTCATCAAGAAAGGGAGTGAAGCTGGCATTAGATAGTCAAGGCTGATGAAGCCAAAACTGTCTGAGGATAGGCACTCCAAAATTAGATTAATTTTCTTCTCACACCAAAAAAAAAAAAAAAAAAAAAAAAAAAAAAAAATCAGCTCCCATATTCACTACAATATACATTTTTTTCTAAAAGAGATACAGTTTAATGAGGCAAAAGTTTAAGATATATCAAAGAAAGTACTAATTTGTGTGTTAGGTCAGAAACTTTTTGCTTTCTGTAAAAAAATAGTTGTATTTTGCTGCTTGTTGTTGTCTTTGACAGCAATAGTCATTAACTTGAGAATATACCATTTTCTCAGAAAAGACTGAAAATTTCCCTCATTTGACAGCTTCTTCTAGTGGGTAGAAAAAAATTATCATATAATTTTCTTAGCACAGAAGCGAAGACTGCAGTATTTAAAGGAACAAACTATGCAGGTAAATAAATCATCTTTATCTCACAAAACCCCCTGCATTTTGAAGAGTTAATTTCAACAAACAACAAGCTAACTAGTAAATTACTATGCACTTAATTCATATGCTGTTTTCCTTTTTCAGTAGTTGAGTTATTATAAGAAATAATAATTGTATATGAGACATCAAATGAGTATATCACAAATAAGATGTGACATGCCAAGTCTTATGAGATTTATGTCTATTAAAAAAAAAAAAAAAAGAAAAGAAAACCAACTGAAAATCATTTTGTCAACTCCCACTCTTTAAAATGTGGAAAAGTCATTTTTCTATGTTGCTTCCTTCTTTTTGTCTTTTTTTAATTATTATTTTATTACCATCCTAAGCTGGGTACAACAGAATTAAGGCATTACTTAAATTACTTCATTACTTAAAGATGGGAGTTTAAACCCAACTTAGATGAGAAATGATTGGATGCATTTACTAACCTCATTCAGCAGTGACTGATGTCATCAGGGAAAGAGCACCGTGCAATGAACTGAAGGTCTCAACATGTGTCTTAGCAGATAGTTTCCTATTTCCAAACACAAACCTAGCCTGTATCCACAGATTGAATGGTTGTAAGAAATGAACTGTCAAATGGCCACACAATCCTTCCTGGGGACAGTCTGAATTGCTGCTCTGTGATACCTCTTCTGAGAACAAACCATAAGCTTCTGTCTCCGCTGTTGCCAGCTTAGGATCTTTCCCAAGCAATGAGTCAAAAGTTAATTTGAAGTTTAACAACAGAGGAACTACAATTCCTTCACTTATTTTGTGTAATTTCTATGAATATTACAATGTTTTCAATGAATTATAGGCCAAAACCAGATACTGTCTTCCTCTTTAAGAAAAGAAGGAAAGTTCAGAGGTTTTTTGCAAAGAATTAAGATTGCAGGTAATACTTGCTTTGGAAGAATGGTATTTTACAGTTTATAGTTCCACAGATTCTTCCCCATTCATGACAGATATCCATGCAGCACTGTATCAGTCGATTCCTTTGTGCAGGACAGTCACTTGGGTGAGACATGAGCCAGACATGGACAAATGGGAGAGAGTAGGGCCACAGCAGAGGGCCATCGGGGTGGCTGCTGAGAGCAGAAGCTGAAGGACAGGGCTTGTTCAGCCTGAAGAGGAGACGGTTTCTGGGGGGATCTAACAGCAGCCATCCCGTACCGATGAGGAGCTTGTCAACAAGAGGGAGCCAGGCTCTTCACAGTGATACATGGCAGGAGGATGAGAGGCAATGGGCAGAAGTTAAAACAGGGGAGGTTAATACAAGATATAAAGTCTTTTTCCCCACTGCACTTATCTATAGCTATTAAGATGTGTAAATCTGAGGTATTTGGTGACTTGCTTAAAAGTCCTTCTATTTTAGAATGGGAAAGAGGGTGTATGTGGTTAGATACAGGCCTGCTCACTAAATAAAGCTCTGTGGGCAAGAACACAATGACAAAGAAGGGAGAGGAAATTCAGAGCAGATGGAGAATGGTGCAGGTCATATTTTGACTAATGCAGTCCTGACAAGACCAAGACTGGATGGTCTTTCTAGCCTTTGCTAAAAAGTCTCGAGGTGCTCCAGAGCGTAAGTGTACAGTGAATAAGGTCACTATGTCTGCATATACATATATGTTTAAGAAAACAATGTCACCATTGACATATCCTGCCTTAGGATAGCATCAGCATAGATAGCATCAACTACTGTCCAGTAGGTGATAGGGTGGAGTGATGTTTCTCTTTACCCAGTCTGCCAGTTTACCAGCCTCATAAAAAGAATTTATGATACAGCCTTTCTGCTCCCCAAATATCAATGCACCACGATGACTGGAGAAGTAATGCAAAATGAAGGAAAGGAATGTGTTTCTTGCTTCTTTCTTAGCATGACCATAGCATGACTTTGCATGACAAGTCTACACTACACCCTGGACACAATTTTTAGCAGGTGTAGTAATCATCACTGTTTATTGAAGACAGCACAATTTTTCCAAATTTATTAAACATATGAACAGTCTTACTAGGTCAGACATAAGGTTTGTTTAGCCCTTTTTCATGTCTCTGACAGAAGGTATTTAAGAATATAAGGCCAGAGTAAACACAGGGCGATATTTTCACAGCTTCCAACAGTCTGTGGTTCAGCCACTTTGTGAAGCAGTGATTGCTTCTTTGCATTTAATGGGAAACTACTCTTTTCCTAAAGGCTTTTGTTTATGCATTATATTATAGCCAGCGTATACACCTGTATGTCTTACCTATTGTATAATATTATATCCTATTATATTTACATTAATTCTGTTGCTGTTTCTTAAATACCAAAGCTGATACGGATGGGAGAGTCCAAAGCTAACATTTTAAACAATGATGTTCAGCTGTCAGTCAGTGGCATCTATTGAGCCGTTGGTGTTTATCAGTAAACACAGATAGTTCTCAGTGCCTACAGGTCTTTTATATATTTAAATCTACAGTCTACCATAGATGACACCATAGATTCTGATGTGACAGATCATCCAAAAAAAAAGAGACCTGTATCCTGTTTTCAAGTAGATATAAGTGTTCCAAGATGTTAATTCATAAAACACTTTATGATCCTTCAGGATGATAACCAGTGTGCAAATCAGCATGAAGCAGATTTACAGCTGATATAAATTAATGCTGTGCTATTAAAATGACTGCAATATATCTGAATTTCATCAGCTCAGGATTTGGCTTCATGTATATTTTATGCTTTAATTGCCAATGGCCAAGAAGTGCAATAACTGAGTAGGCTTAATCATGTTTCTAGGAAACAACTTCATTTAAGCTAATTTCATTAGAAAGCACCAAAACAATTCTCCTGAGCACAATCTTGAAAATTTTGTACCTATTGAGAGTATCAAGCTCTGATATGGCTCATCATGTTATGTATTCCAGAGAATTGTATAGGAATAATAATGCCAATAAAATTTTAGCCTGGATTTTATTATACACATTACTTTTCCTGCTGCTTTCCAAGTGCCTGATCTGACTTGGGTTTGTTTGCTTTGTCATGGTTCCTTTTTGTCTGTTCTCCAGACTTTACAGAGTGCTTTTATCACAGCTATGATATCTAAATAAATAGCTTGCATTTCTTCATGGGGCTTTTAAGTCTGAACTCTCCAAAGAGAAGTCATCATTGTTTTCTCTGTGGCTGAAAATTCTGTTTCATACAGACAATGGAACGTGGTGTAAAATTGTTCTCGCAGATAAGGGCCTACCAGCACCCTAGCATATGTCTGGTCTAGATAAGGCTGGAGGAGGAATGGGGAGATAATGTCTAGTAAAGCAACACAGGAGGAAGGTATGTTCAGTCTCTGTTCACAGCCAAATAGAGTTGGAAGACTTTGTATTGTTTGATTTGATTGATATGTTCTCATTGCTATGACATGGTATTTTAACACCTTGCAAAATCTGTCATGCCTAATGTCTCATTTTCATTCTTTATCCTCATGCATTTTTCTAATTACTACCATTGGACTTTGCCCAAAAAAGGTCACCCTTGTGCTTCCTTGCTATGATTCAGCCTTCTGGTTTTGAATTTTGTTTTCTGAAGTATTGTTAGAAAGTGATGAAAACTATATTTGGGTTTTTTACCTCCCTCAGTGCTATGTCTGTGCATTGGCTCATGGATCTGAAACACAACACTTAATCTTTATTTTGAGATTTAAACATATCTTCCATTTCAAACTGCTCAGACACATATGTTGTGGCCCTCATCTGGATTTTGCAGCTTAAGCCCATTTCATTTTTTTCCCATTTTACTTATGCATAGTTTCAGTACCAAAGCACATAATATCCAAAGGTGGTAAAACGACCATGGTTTTACAGAAATAAATAGTGATTTTCAACTACCATCTTGAAGGTTATGCTCTTATGCTCTTAGAAATCCAAATCAGTATTGTTTTTTAAATATATTTCTTAAACATTAAGTCACTTAAAAGCCTATTAAAAGTTCATGTAGCTCTATTTCTGTGACAAGAGTCAGATTGCTGCGGACGCTCATACTTACAGTTTCCTGTGCCAATTCGCAGAGACTCATGTGTGATTACTGAAAATCTGTTGTACATTCTAATTGCTTCTTTACTTTCTTTGCTCATCTAATTAGATAGACAAATGGTTTCATACTTTGAAAAATTAGCCCAGAGGAAACATTTGTTTGAGTTAGCACATGAACAATGTTTGCACAGAGCTTCTGGGTCATGTGCCTGCATTCTCCTGCCCGTGTTGAAGTTGTTGCTGCTGTATGGAACTTATCCAAGAATTAAAAAGTATCAGTCCCTGCATTTGGTGCTGGAATTCTATGTACTTTTATAAGAGAAAACAACCCTGGAAACTTAATTTTCACCTTTGTGTGAAGGCAGAACCACCTGCAAAAGCCTGGTATGCCTTGAATTACCCAGTTTTTCTCTGCTCTTTTTTCCATTTTTTTTTTAACCTGTAACTTATGTAAGGGGTTATTGACACTTGTTCGGAAAGGCAAGTCTAATCATTGCTTAGGTGCTGAAATAATTCCAAGAAATCTAGGCTGTTTATACTCTAATGACTGTAGTGGAGCTGCTCACAAAGTAGTAAAACGATAGATTTCATGACCTTCCCTGTGACCAGAGCAAAATCAGCAGATTGGCAGCAATCTGGTCTTTATTATCTCCATAATGGATAAAAATGAACAAATTGTAATTGCAGAGCTCAGGTTATGGTCAGCCTACTCCAGCAAAATAAATTATAGTCTTTCTGCTGTATTGCTACTGTGATAGAGCGAAATGTACAAAGGGATATGATTTCACAGTGGTCTGAGATACACTGAGCGACACGAACTCAGAATAAAGAAGTCTAATTGAACACAAAGTACCTAATGGTGGAATTAAGGAAGATAGATTGATCAATTTTTAAAATACTTTTGCAATGATGCTTACCACGTCACCAATGACAGAATTTATTCGTGTCAAGTTGTTGGGCACTACTCAAATATACATTTTTTTATATATATGTGTGTGTATATATATAATGAATATGCACTAAAACAGTTTCTGATGTCTGGAAGGATAGGAAATGACAAGTGAAGTGTCCTTTTGAAAGTCACAAAGTAGGTTGTCAAAAATCAAAAAATCTATTGACCATTCAGTTTTATTAATATTTTTCTCCGAGTATGGATTTCTCTCAAAAGTAACTCGTCACTTATTAGACATTTGAAATCTTCATTAAAACTAGAATAGAATAGAATGGAGCAATTTCAGTTGGAAGGGACCTACAATGATCATCTAATCCAACTGCCTGACCACTTCAGGGCTGACCAGAAGTTAAAGCTTGTTAATAAGGGCATTGCCCAAATGCTTCTTAAATGCTGATAAGCCGGGGGGCATCGACCACCTCTCTAGGAAGCCTGTTCAAGGGTCTGACCACCCTCTCGGTAAAGAAATGCTTCCTGGTGTCCAGTCTAAACTTCCCTTGATGCAGTTTTGAACATTCCCACGCATACTATCACTGGATCCCAGGGAGAAAATCTAAGCACCTCTCTCCCCACTTTCCCTCCTCAGGAAGCTGTAGAGAGCGATGAGCCCACTCCTCAGCCTCCATTGTTCCAAACTAGACAAACCCAAAGTCCTTAGCCACTCCTCATAGGTCATTCCTTGCAGCCGTTTCACCGGCTTTGTTACCCTCCTCTGGACGCATTCAAGGACTTTCACATCCTTAAATTGTGGGGCTCAGAACTGCACACAATATTCAAGGTGAAGCCACACCAATGCTGAACACAGTGGGATGATCACCTGTTTTCACCAGCTGGTTATATTGTGTTTAATGCACCCCACGATGTGGTTTGCTCTCTTGGCTGCCTGGGCACACTGCTGACTCATATTGAGCTGCTGTCGACCAGCACCCCCAGATCCCTTTCTGCAGGGCCACTCCTCTCCCAATTTATACTTGTGCCCAATGTTACTCTGTCCTAGGTACAAGTTCTGGCGTTTTGACTTGTTAAATTTCATCCCACTAATTATTAGCCCAATGCTCCAACCTATCTAGATTCCTCAGCAAAGCCTCTTGTCCCTCAAGAAAGTCAACAGCACCTCCCAGTTTGGTATCATCAGCAAACTTCCTAATGGTGCATTCAAGTCCTGCATCCAGGTCATTGATAAATATATTAAACAGAACTGGTCTTAGAATTGAATCCTGAGGAACACCGCTGATGACCAGTCACCAGCCAGATGTAGCCCCATTCACTACAACCCTTTGAGCTCTGCCCTTCAGCCAGTGCATCATGAACCCGCTCATCCCACAGTTGGACGACTTGTCCAGAAGGATGCTGTGAGGGACAGTATCAAAAGCCTTACTAAAATCCAGAAAAACTACATCCATAGCCTTCCCTTCATCCACTAAGCAGGTGACCTAAAGCTTCTAAGTTTGTATTTTCAGGTATATATACCAGTGGCTCAAAGCTAACTGTAATGATTTAGTATCCATATTTGTTTGTTATCAAAGTATAAAATGAAATTAGTTGCATAATCTATCTTGTTAAAGTTTAGCATTAGGCTTTTTGGGTTTGGGGTTGTGGGAGTTTTGCGGGGCTTTTTTTGCTTATGTGCTGCATCTGAAGGCTCAGTTAAGATTAGATGGCGAGTAGGATCACAGCCATGGGGGATCAGGAAAAACAGTTGCAATTAATTAGCAGTCTTCTAGCTTTCAAGCATCCTAAAAAGGATTGGATCTTAAATGTGTAGAATTCCCTTTGAAGAGATGTTTTCCTGAAGATATCTTCCATAGAAATCAATATTCAGAGTTCAGAAAGGTGCCCTCTCTCATTCAAAGCATGGTGATTCGCCTTCTGACGGTTAAATGCTCCTGTGTCTTCCAAAGAAAAAACTAGTGGTTTGTTAATCTGAAAATCTAAAATTGAAAGATTCATGTCTGGTTATATCAAAATAATCTGAGAGATAGAAATTAAGACTCAAAACTTAAAAAAAATAATCAAAAAAACAAGGGAAAAGAGATCTGAGAAAGAATATGATTGATAATATTTTTAAACTATCTGCATTCAAGGTGATAAATTGGGCAATGCCACTGCAAAAAGAAGGAGTGAACTCAATACTTTCAATAAATACAGTATAAACAAGTTTGAAATCCCATCTTCACATGAAAAAATACAGCAACATCCAAGCCATATTTCTTTGTCAGCCAGAGCAGAGCACTTGGAGGTCATTGGGCTAAAACTAACTCATTAGTTCTGACTGCCAGGAATGGAATATTTTGTAATTTAAATACAAATATTTCTTCTAATAACATTTGTGCAACACAATAATAATAATAATAATGGAATACAATTTTCTAATTTAGTGCAAACAGATCAAATTAAATTAAATACCTCCTGATTTGTCCAGCAACAAGAACATATGCAAACACACACCCCCACACACCCTGTGGCTGTCCGTTAGCAAGCATGCTCCTACTTAATACATCATGTCAGTCATACATTTAATTCCAAAACCTGCAAATATAAAATCACAAGCCTATTCAAAGTGTCTAGGAATAAAAATCTTTATATAATAGCATGGAAAATAATTTATTTTATTAGCAGTAACATGGACAAACACCTTAGATTTGCAAAATCAGAACCAATATGTCAGCCATGATTTTCAACGTTATCTAGCATAGGAATCCATAGAATTGCCTCTGAAATCAAGTGTCTTGTACACTCATTTATATGACAAACCACCTCTGCCATTCTGTTACAATTAAGCTCTCGGAGATAGACATACTAGGACATTGTGAGAAAACTCTGACCCTGTAGAGTTGCTCCCCTATGTGATGAAAAGTGTCCAGTCCTGCTGATATGTTGAAAAATCCATCTGTTGACTGTGTGGGTTAAGAGTAAGTTACTGTGTGGCTGTTTGTGTGTGTTCTATACTAAGAATAGATGTTTACTGGATTTGCTGAACTTAATAGTTCCCAGTGGTGAGACTCAGATCTGTAACATATTAAGGAGTCTTTCACTAGTGTTTGATCAGAAGTCCTCCGATAAAGGTGCAGAGCAGCCCATATGAATTTTGAAGTCCTAAGGATGGACCAATATATCAATTATTTTATAGGGTACACATTTGCTTTATGCAATGAGGTGCTTATTTTTTTAAAAGACTGTATTTTTCAAGTTTTGTGAAGGACATTTAGACCCATCCTTAGAATGATGGGTTTGCTTTCCCTGTCATGCCAAGAAAAATAAACTTTACCAGTGCTAAATTTCAAATTTGCACTGAAATAAAGTAATTAATTTAACTATACAGTTTGTTCCAATTACACTGAAAAATTACTCTCCTTAACAAAAATAATCTTAGAATTTCCCATAGCACAGTCCCAGAGTGCTGATATAGCTTTTGTTTAAAACACAGCGTCCTTTCTGTACATCAAATCATTTGTGTTAGAAACCAGCCAAGCAGCAATATGTTTAGTTAATCAATTATCATCCATACCAAGTTTATAATTAAAGGAATATTAACTACCATGATGGATATATCTTGTAGCAGGAATTTAATTATATTCCCATCCCTGTAATTAGCTTGGATATTTAGGTGGTATTGTTTTATGTTTATTATATGGGTCCCTTTTTTTTTTTTAGAGAAGCTGAAATATTTATACTTTTTCCATTCTTAATTTGCTGTTAAAAGCGAGACAACTGTTCACTTGTCATGTCCAAAAAAAGGCTTAAAAATATTTACATTATTTTGCATTATTGCATTATTTTGTATTACATTTGCATTACTTTACATTTTCAGGTGAAAGTCTTACAAGAAGCTGACTTCCTTAAAGATATTGCTCTGGTCTTCAAATTACAAAAAAGAAGATAAACATGTAGAGAGGGGCCAAATTGACTAAAATTTTTAGCAAAAATTTCAAGAAACTTACTTAGCAAATTTCATGCTATCCTCTGAGTTTTCACAACTCCTACTGAAGATTCTTAGACATGCCTGCACAGCTTTTTGTAGTGAATTTTTGAACCAGCAAAGTTACACTGGGCAAAAAAAAACAAAGTAAACTTGAGAGGACATTCTTGCTATGTGAAATCTTCATACAGTTGTAACTTACAGAGATATTGTTCATGTTGTCATAGGGTTGAGTTTACATATTCCCTAAATCTCTTATGTGTTCTGAAAGTCTCAAGACTAAATATTACCACGTAGGTAAAACAAAAATGCAGACTCTGAAATGGGTTTATATGACAGATCTAAACTTTGTCTCAAACTTGGATATAAATATAATCTAGAGGTGAATTATGTTCAAGATATGTGTACAAAACTCCTACCTGTACTCCCAGTAGTACCATACCAAAGGCAATTTCTCCTGTTACACACTATGGTGGATAAACAGTACAAGATCTGGTCTCCAAAGAGTCTTGATCTTCCTTTCTATAAACTCAAGGTCTATCTTACCATTTATCATACATTAGCCCACAACCATATCATGGCTTATTCCCACAAAACCCCTGAAACTCATCCTTGGCCATCAGCCCACACTGAAATCATTCACTAAAAGTTCTGTATACTGATAGCAAATTACCAGTGGTCATCCCATCACTGAATCCCCACCCTAATTGTGTTACATTAGGACACAAAATGTAGATCTAACCATCTCCCCAAGAGTCATCTGTACCTATCATCTGAGGTGCCACCAGCCTGCACCATTAGTTGTGTAGCTGAACCTTTTGCATGCTCCAGCAATGTATACTGCTTGATTTATATAGGAGTGTGTTCATCTCTGCATTAAATGTACCTACGTACTCTAATTACTATGCTGTAAGAACAATACTCATATATTTCCTTTTAATTCTTCATCTTTTTTTTTTTTTTTTTTTCCCCTTGGTTGCTCTCACCCACCTGTTTTATCAGTATATTAGAGAAATACAGCATTTTGGTCTAGGCTTGCAGTGGTGGAATGAGCTGTTGCCATGTTAAGTAATTCCTGCTAAACCCCTTAAGCCATAAGTCTATCATGGCTTTCCTTACCTTTATATTGTGCTGTACAGGATCCATGCGTGGATCTGAACAGCAGGCATCTTCCGAAGGAAAAGAAAATGCTTGTTTGGAAAATGTCTAACATGCAATTATGAGGAAAGCTGAGGCATAAAAGATACAGATTAACTAAAACGGGATAGGAAAACTAGTGGAAGCTTTTTTTTTTTTCTTTTTTTTCCCCAGAAACTCAATGTGGCTATTTTGCTTCTGAAACAAACTCAGGGCTGATTTATCAAACACTAATAGCATTATGAGGAAAAACCTTAATCTAAAAAGATAAAGCTTGGCAAAGAGATTGTGTGGTGAGTTTCCTATAGATGATTAGTCTAATCACTCAGCAGGTTTGGCTTATTAAATTAATAAATTGAAAATTAATTATTTAGCCATTACAGTAAACATGGGAAAATCAGCCTTTACATTCCCAGATCAAAGTGTGAATCATCTCATATGAAATTTTCCTCCTTTTCAAAGAAGAAAATTTGTTTTTCTTGTATAGGAAGTATTTTTTTGAAAAGCAAGATAGCACAAAAAATTGGCAATGAATAAGATTAGCTTTATGAGGCTATTTTTTAACTTTATTTTCATTCTCATTTTTCTGTACATAAGGGAGATTAGTAATCTGCTTCTCTCCAGCTAAAATAATCAGAGTGGTCAAATTGTTTTCATCTTTGTTATTTTTTAAAAAGGGAGAAAATATGTTAGATTTGATGATGCTTTACACAGACCTATTGTAGGCTTTTTCCATTTTGATAGTTTGTACATCCCTTGATGTAAAAGATGTCCATTAAAAGCAAATATTTAAGAAAAATAATAGCATCTGCCACATATACGTTCATGTAAATGTACATACAGTGCTGCTGGAGCTCAATGATTTTAGTCTCCATATTTATGTGATTCTAAAAGCTCAGATAGTATAATTTTTCAGCTAAATTGCATGTGTGTTTTAGACATATGATAAAGCTATCCACACTTCACATGGATATCTAGCAATTTAATGCAATTTAATTAATACTGCAAATTATGGTTTGCTTGAAATAGGTTTGCCATGGAAATAGTCCCTTTGCAGTACAGTAAGGCTGACTGAAGAAGGTAGGATTGGCTTCAATGTAATTTTTAGTGAATCAGTTATTTGTGTTATGTCAGTCATATAGTAGTTACTCAAGAAGATCCTTTCCTTCACTGAAACACTTCTACCCAAAGTTAACTCTTTGGGAAAGTGCTGGATAGGACTGCAGTTAACCTTAATCTTCCAACCATAGGCAGAAGTTATTCTTCAATATATTCTTCAGTATATTCTTCAGTATATTCTTCAGTTATCCTTCAGTAACCTCTGATGAGTTATTCTCTCTCTTTATTTCCCATGAATTATTCATTGTTTCATCTTTGTTTAAAGTTTTCTCTTTCTTTTGATCACAGGCAATGGACTGGGAATCCGAGTTGTAGGTGGGAAAGAAATTCCAGGAAGCAGTGGGGAAACTGGAGCTTACATTGCCAAGATCTTGCCTGGGGGCAATGCAGAGCAGACGGGGAAGCTGATAGAAGGTAAGATAAATGCATTATCAAAAAATGGAACGACAGGAGAGTTGGGAGTTCGGTAGAATTCCTTTTAATATACATTTTCTCTTGCACAACAGGCACAATCTTCTGCAAGGAGTGAGGGGCATCTGAGAGCCCCTCTAAACCTCCATGAGTCTTAAAGCAGAAAAGGACTGATAGAAGGTCATTTTATGACTTCTATAGCCAAAGACCATTGTCATGATAAGCAGTATTATGGCACATCTTCAGTAGTATGTGCCAACATGCTGTCTGCACTAAGGGTAAAATAATATTATCTAGAGTCCAACTGTATATCGTGGATGTATATCATCAACGTATATCATGGATGTGCTGTCTTGAAGATCTTTAACCTGACTTGATCATCTAGGTATCTGTTTTGGATTACTTACATTTCTTAGTTGCACAGGTAAAATAGATCCAGTTCTCTCTCGGTTACACGCACTAACCTTTTTTGAAATTCCCTAAAGTCAGACTTGACTGAATTTATCTGACCTAACTTTAGTTTTCCAGTTTTAGTCATCCAACTTGCATCAACAGGCAACAGAGATAAAGAAGCATCTACAGAAGGGCAATTATTTCATCTACCATAGACTTCTGTTTCCAGAACTGGGAGTGTCTTCCTCATTTAATTGACTTTAAGAAGACTGCATTAGACCACACATCATCTTTTAGGCAACTAAAGCTAGGTGAAATGAATTTAACTTAGTTATCATAACATTTTCTATGATTATTACAAATGTGATATTCTGTCTAATAACACTTCATTTCTATTCATGATCTCATATATGATCCCTTCTCTGTGTAACTATTTTCTAGTTCCCTTTTTCATGTGAATATCTATATGCACCTGAAATGTCAGTTTATCCATGGACAAAAATATAATACATTTGTTTCTAATTCATTCAACTAATTTTTTTTATTTCTTTAATAAAGGCAGCTATCCCAGAAAAAAATAGAACAAAAGAAAGAAGATAATCAGCAATAATAGTTCTCTCAGGCAGAATTCAATTCACATAAGTTTTATGAATAGTAAACATGCAACAAAAGTCATGATTAAATCAAAAATACTTTTCAGATAGAAAAGCTAAGTGAATTGATTAAAGAATGTATTTACAAACAATAGATTAAATATGTTGTGGTTATTACAAAACAGTGTCACGCCTTCACCTTGCTGCTTTTTACATCCTTGGTCATTTCTTTGCAAATATTTTAATGATATACATAAAAACGATGCATGTACACTATGTCAATGAGATGATATATCAACAAAAATCTTCCTTTATTCCCTATAGAGTTGATTCTGCCATTCATATTTAATGCGTAGTATCTCACTCATCAAATGATAGAATAGTGTTATTTATTGTACATGAATGATGAACAAATTGACATTAATTTAGTTTGTTTTGAAGCATTTGTTTGGGCTCCCTCCATACAAAAGAGCAGGTTTTTCATAACTGTGCTAGATCATGCATGCATTGTTTCAGTACCAAAGCAGGTAAAAAGGAGAATGTGGTTATTCAACATTTCCCCAAGACTGGACATTTCAAGAAAGAGTATGAGCAGTTACTGTTTGGAATTACCTCTCTGGTCTTTTGGTTTCTCTTGTCAGGAACTTCACTGGAAATTGAGGTTTAAAGAAGTTCTTCACTCACCGTATAGGTATATTTTAGCAGTGATGAAGAACATCTTGGATTTACAATAACTACAGGAGAAGTTGAGACACGTCAGTTTGCTTTTCTGTCCACATAAGTATTTTGAAGGTTTATTCATATTATATAGAAAGATGAATAGGACAGTAAAATATTTATTCCTTTCTTTCATTCTGCCATCATATGATCAGCTATGTTTCTTATCTGACCTTTATAAAAGTATCCTAGACTTGGGTATGTTGACATAAATCAACTTCATCGAAATCACTATACTTAATCTGTAGAATTTGTCCACACAATGTCCCAGAATGTGTTTTACTATTGATGTGTTAAATGTTCTGTCAGAGAGAAAAAATGCTTTCTGCAGAATGTACCATTACTATAGCATACAAGACAAAGACTTCCCCCTACTGTCATTTACCTTTTAAATCTTGCCTTTATGTGTAGTTTACTTTTTATGTTATTTTAGATGGCTATCATAGATCAACAAAGAACATTTGTCTGCTTCACTGTTAGATTTTTTTGTTTGTTTGAGTGGAAATATGGCTGATGCACATTTAATCTCTACCCTTCAGAAGTGCTAAAATCCATTGGGGTTTTCAATCATTCTCATGTTGATCTGTGTAAATCCAGCCAAACTGATAATGTTACCAATATTGCTAATATCATTGTGTCTGAAAATAGAGGCTAGCCTTCATTTCTTTTTAAAGTTATTTGCTGTCTCTTGCCTTACATACAGAAAACTTTATATGTCATTATCTGTAAATAACAATTGCATATTAGTAATTTGTATAGTAATCATGAGTCACTTTTCCTGCTGAAAAGCTGTGTGACTTCAAGTTAGAGTATATACCTAGTCATCAAGTAAATGATTACAAGCTGATATCTTGACTCATTAGCCTTTCTAAGAACATGATTCACTGTGAAAAAATCCCATCAACCTAATTAATTCCTCTAATTCTAAAACCAGAAAACACTGGGTCAGGTCTGAAAATCCTATCGATAGCATAAGGGACAGGATAGATTTACTGTGGTTATGAAGGAAGCCAAAGTCCTACCTGCTGCCTGCATGACTACATCTATGAAGAAATGACACACTTTAAAATACAGATAGCATTCCTTTCCTAAGGGAATAACAATCCGTAAAATTTTAGCCTATTTAAATAGCTTTTGAGGAGTCTTAGTGCTGAAAATTTTATTTATAGTTCTGACTGGCAAATACCGGTCGTCTTGGTTCTCTCACCTCGAATTGCTTTCAGATGTCAAAAATATCTCTGATTCATCACTCATTGGCATTACAAAAACTGGAGGTGGAAGACTCATTCCACTGAGCTCATCAAGTGCAGGGACTGTGTCAATTTGATAGATGTGTCTGTGCTCCCTCTCGTGTTGACAGAAACAGTTCAGGTTTATTCCACCTGGTAAATCTACTGGGTGAATGGCATTTCTGCCAGCATTTTTCAGAAACAGAAGAACCTAGAGTAAAGCAGAAATAAAATATTAATGTGTGTTACCAACTGTTACAAATTTGGTGGATGCCCTCAGCATTCAGGTTTTCTTACTGGACCATTTCAACAGGCTGACTGGAGAGCCTGGGAACTGGTGAACCATGCGTGTCTTTGCTCCACGTTTCCAAACAGCCAAGCATGCTGTGTTGGAATGCTTAAGCCATCTGACACTCACCAAGATGAAGGGCTTCCCTGACTTTCCAATCTCCTGGCAATTCTGGGGAACTTGCATGGTCTAAAAGCTAATGTTGGACTTGAATTGTGGTGATCTTACTACCTTTGCTGGTGCTCCACTCAACAGCAACCATGACCACAGAGATTTTTGTTAACGTGTCTGAGGCTTTATGGGTGCATGTTTATTTTTGATATGTGTGCCTCATTTAAATAATATCTTCCCAAACTTAAAAATAGGAAAATCATATATAGTGAAGACAAAAACTCTTATTATTAAAAATACTGAAGTAGCAATACCAGTTTCTATTTTATAGCAAATATAACAATGTAACATTTCTAGCATAACATGGAAGAATGCCGCCTACCTTATGAGTCACAGACCTTCACTGTAGAATTTTAATATATAAACAGTCCGTGCTAGCAAAGACATGCTATTCAATTCAATTGAGTTGATTTTTTCATTTTATAATTTAATAAAAATATTCATCATACAGGGATATTTTAAGCTTCCCCACTCCAAAGCTGGTCCAATATTTTAAGAAAAACTATCATCTGATGTATGTACAGACAATGAAAGATAATACCACCCTGTTAAAACTGTTAAGTAGTCAGAGAAAAGAAAATGCACTGCCATTTGGGAGTTCTGTGGTAGCTGATGGTGCCCTTCCCCTCAGTCCAATCCTTAGGCACTTGTTTTGATCTAGATTAATAACTACTCCCCTTAGGATGCAAGAAACATTGCTCCTCAAAACACCATGAAGGTCCTCTAGGAAGAGCCACCTGTAGCCTGATGGAAAGTCCAAGAATAGGTAAAAGCACATCCAGTGTCCTCAACATCAAAGTCTGAGGATCGATGGTGAGTTCTTAAATGTACTCAGTATCTTTTAGACTTAGATTCAGCTGCTAAGATGCAGATGGTCAGTTTTCCAAACCCATTAGTTGCCTTTAATTGTACTGGAAGTTCCCCAAGTCACATGGCCAGTTCCCCTCAGCAGAGTATTTTGAATGAGAAGGTCTTTATTGGGAATGTCAGAGCTCTCTTTCACCTTTAGAAACTGTGCAATCTCAGAACTTTAAGATTCCTTCAGAAAATAAAACTGAAGTCTTCCCATTCCTCTTATCCCTATTTATTCACACTTCTTTTCCTTCTTCTTTAGAAAGTCTTACATAGTGTTAAATATTCAAGTGTGACAATTTCCTTTTGTAAGAAGTGCTTTGGTGCACAGCTCTCTCTCGCTCTCTCTCTTTCTAATGCCCTAATATGAGGCCGAATAAACATGAGAATCATTCCTCAGATTGGAACTAAGAGCCTTCCCTTGGACTGTCATGGGATGGCACAGCTTATTATCTCTTGAAGCCATGGACTATGGCCACAATGTCAAAGATAACACTTCCTCACAGATATTAAGCCAGAAATATGTTCACTGCCTGCCACCATACAGCTTTCCACACCAGGACTGACATATGAGGTAAACAGGGTGTACCAAAACATGCCGTGACTGGCAAAACAGCCACATCTAGACCAGTGGGAAGTGCTTTCCACCCAAAACAGAATATGATAGGAAAAGGGAGCAATGAGCTATTTGGATTACCTGCATGGACTTCAGAGACCAGCCAAGCTCCACATCTTCAGTTCTCTGAAGGAGGCAGACCCAGGAAGCCCTGTCAGAAGTCTGCCTTAACCAGAATGATCTACAGCTCTCACCCATAGTGTATACTTTGGCTTCTGACCTAGCTCACTTCAAGCATCCCATGGCCTCAGGCTTCACAGCAGATGAATGTATGCTGAGAGATTTCTTTGAATCAAGAATCACTTGACCACACAGAAATGTGACTGAAATACGACTGACTTAGCAATATGAGAGCCCTATGTAGCAATTTTGAGTCTAGGGAAGCCTGCAAGTGAAAGCTGAAAGACAACCAACAGGTTCATGGTGCATGAGCAATCTCTAATGCACAATGAAGTCTGTGTTAACTGGAGAAAAATATCTTGAGTATTTATACTATTTACAACGCTTCTCTGAGGAGAATGTCAATAAGGCTAGTGAGTAGACTAGAGAGGAGATGGCCAATGTGGTGAGATGATTAACTGTACTTTGGTTGCCTAGTATAAGTAAGATGAATCTGGGCATAAGAAATGTGGGATAGAGGCTGTTGGAATATTAGCATCACTGTTTAATCTGCAAAGTATTTCCTGGGTTCTGGGCAATAACATATTTGAATACAAGCAGCTTTCTCACTCCTCCAGGTAAAAGTGCCAACTAGCCAGCTTCCAGAAGCTGTTTCACCTCAGTTTTGCCCCAGGGATGTTCCTCTCATGTGTTTTTAGATCATAAGTTTTCAATCATAACTTTTAAAGTTTTTAGGTCTTGTCATCTTAAATGATATTATTTACTAGCATTGGAAACATATGATTTATTTTAAGTCCTCTCAGAAGAACAGTGGGACATGCAACTGGATTATTGACCAGTCCATGAAAGGATTATAAAGAAAGTGTAAAGAACAATTTTTCTGCAGCTTGTTTGACGCGTTTTTTGGGTTAGTTTGGATAGCACCAAGTGCTGAATAACAAGACCAGACCCAGTTTCAGAAGGTCTTTTGCAAAGGCAATAGCATGTGTAATGGCTGTCCATCTTATCAAGACTATATTTGGTCATATCATAGACATGCTTTAGATGTTGCTTGGAAAACGTGATGTGGCTGGAATAGTCATGGGCACCTAAATATTTGGAAAACCAGAACAGAAGCGGTAGGTCACTATCCTTCCCCCTACTCCTTTTGCCACGCTTCCCTCTTATCCCTGAGTTATAGATGGCATCCAGAGTAACACTGACTGATCTCGGTCATCGAGCAGTGGGAAGTGCAATAGGCACCAGATCTTCCTGAATTTTAAGACTGTAACGAGTGCTGCTTGCTGTTTAGCCAGCTAAAATTAGAAACATTGATCAGGGCATCACAAAGAAAAGAGATTTTCCAGTCCCCATGAAGCTGGGGATAGTGAAAAGCCAGCACCCCTTCTCAAGTTCCTCTGATAATTACACTACTGGCAGAAAGTAGATAGCATGAAAAAGTAGTAGAAGCTGGAAAATGATGAAAAGAAATTAAAAGAAACACAGGAAGGGAAAGAAAAATTCTCAAAAAACTTTGTATCAGGTCTTAAATGAACAGAAATAGTCTTCCCATCCTGCGCTTCCATTTTGCAGTTTGACTGCTTTAATTTATTACTGCATTGGAGAAAACAAAGAATTAACTTCACCCTGTTCTCTGAGCATTAGTCGTAGTGATTTATTGTGCTGTCCATACTTATTCTATGGGGTTAGAAGAGAGGAGAGCTTGCTCTCAACATATCCCCTGGGCTACAGGCTCAGGTTTATCTGTCCCAGCAGAAACGGACTTTATCAAAGAAGTGTGCACAAAATAACAGGCAACGCCATAGCTTGGGTAAAAGCTTTGCCCTGAAGCTCTTTAGAAAGGACTTAATCTAAACAACCCCCTAAATGCCCCCTATCAGCTGTAAATCTTCACTTGCATTGTTGTGCTCTTTTCTTCCATGTGTTTTCTTCCACCTTGTACTTCTTTCAAATATGTAATAATTAACAAATGTGCAGCATTGCTTTTGCTAAGTGTGGCAGTGGGCATTCAGCATATAAGAAAATGCCTTTTAAATATTTAGAAATTATTTTTTTTAGATTCTAAAAATTAAGTTAATGGAAAGGACACCCCAACAAAGTGTATCACGTGTTACAATTAACCTTATATCTGTTAGAATAAAGAAAGGAAGGAGTAAAGATTTCTCACACTTGTTTAGCCATTTCACATGCAATCCCACTGACAGTGGTCTTGATTCTGTTATTAATATGGTGGGAGATGCCTTGTACAGAGGGATTAGTTTGGCTATTTGCTAAGGGATGAGAAGGAAATCAAAATCACCAGAAGGAATGAGAATTGTTTCGGCACCTGTGTGGGGCTTACAGAAGGAAATGGAAGAAGACAGACTTGCAGTATGAATGTTTGACATGGAAATCTGTGAGAGCTGGTTACTGTAACACTGTCCACAACTTTTTTTTACTAAATCTGTTCTGTGGCAGTTGAAACACACTTTGAGAATAATACTTTTCCCTGCTTCACAATATAAGGCATCTAGTTTATGGAGATTTAGTTTAATCTTATAGTGGCAGACTGATACAAATGGGATTTGGCAAGGATACTTCACTAGAAAACTTCTTGTATACCTAAAATATCTGTTTCAGTGAGATAAAGCAGGTAATATGAGTTTTTTTAATGTTTCTGCCCAGCACTGTAATTGCTCTGTATTTAATTTCCCTGCAATAAAAATCAACACTGAAAATAGCTATCAGAGGTAACTTGGACCTAGGAACTAGTTGAGCAGCTGTATAGACTGAGCTTTCAGAATCTTTTTATTTATTTATTTATTTATTTAATCTAAAGCAGAAGGTAAGAGAAAACTTATGGGTACTTATAAATTTTTTAAAGCTATGAGAAAGAAGCATTAAATTAATATATATTAGGACCAGTAAAGATCTGGCCTCTTGCATAACACAAGTTACAGATTTTTCACTCCAGCATTTAGCCTTGTTATGTGACACATAAACTAGTATAGATGATACCTTCTTTATGATCAAGAACTCTGAAAATGCCTTGAACAACTAATTATTGCTGAAAATCAATTTTGCTGGAAAAACCCTGTCATACAAATTGCATCAGGAAATTGGATTCTTAATAACAAATAAATAATTTCATCAAAATATCTCTTTAGGGAGTTTCTGTTTATTCTTAAATAGGTAAGTCTAATTTATAGAGACAAGCAAAATAACTTGGATGCTTCAAGCAGAGGGTAGATGCAAACATGGTCACTAGACGTTCTTCCAGAGGTAATGAAGTGGAGAACAATCACAAAAGTCAGGCTAGAAGCATTCATCAGATGGTTTATAACACAAATTGTGGAAGATCACTGGTAAAAATGTCATTGGTGTTATAACTAGCTTTCAGTAACATTCCACTAAGATCATATAAGAAAACACTACTAGCTATTGTAAAGTACATATGAGGAGCTATACAATTAGTAATGATCAGACACACTGCTTTTGACAGCTGTTATTATTCAAGACCTTGATGGATAGTTCCTGCTAGGAAGAATATCCAGGTACTTCTTGGATAGAGTCCTCATTGCTTCCCTCATTGCTTCCAGAAAAGGTGCCCGAAGCCCTGTGTTTCTCTGAGCACAGCAGAAATAGCAGTAGGCAGGGTTGTCGTCAGGCTGCCCAGAAGCTTTCTTCTCGGCTCCTACTAGGACCGTGCAGCTCTCTGCTCTCCTCTGGGATGACGTACATCATGGGTGGTTTGACAGATATTGACAGCTATCAGCCATCCGTGTGGTCCCAGCCTTCCCCTCTTACTCTTCCTGGATAGTTCTTGCTATATTCTGACACTGCGAGTACTATTAAGGCTCATTCATCTCCAGAAGAGAGTTTAATCCTTCTTTCATTATTTTTAATATGATCCGTCCATTCATACATCAGAGACATGGTTGCAGGCCAAACATTGACTATATTACAGTATAACACTGTATTAAAATCAAATTGATGCCTATTTGTAAGAAAATGCAGTTGTATTTCCTTTTTCTGTTTTCCCAATACACACGGGCCGAGGTGACAAGGGGGAGGCTCTGACTTTTCTGGTTTGGTTGATGCTGGAGAGAAAAATCCAGAGTGCGGAGCCAGCTCTGTGGGCACAGAGGTGAATCTCAGCTGCAGTGATGGTTTTAGTTACTGGGCCTAAGGCGGGATAAAGCTACAGCTTTAATCCAACGACGGCAGCCTGTCTGGGGTTGTGAGACAGACTAGGAGATACAGTCTCTAGATCATGTTATACCTGATACGCAGGCAAATAACAACAGCGGGGAGACACATAGGAGCTCTGTCTTCCCCTTTGCATGGCAACTGCTTGCTGTGGGTGCTAAAAGGGAGTTGAATTTCAACTTGGAGCATCAAAAATACTTGCCTGTATTGCTCTGTTTCTTGTCGTCTGTTTTTAAGGACAGGCTGCTGTGCAGCAGATTTACAAAGAAAGCAGACAAATGTAAATCATTTGGTACCTAAACTGAGGTCAATTTGTCTTACCAAGGGAAGTCACCACAAGCACCCTCCTGTCTCCACTGACTGTATAGGGAGCTTACGTATTTCTTTCAGGTGAACTGGGTCACTAACAACCTAAAATTTAGATGCTAAGTGCCTACATTAGGCATGCTGGAGCACATCTCATAAAAGAAAACCAAGAATTTTTTGTTTGTTGGTTTTAAGGAACAATACATTTTCAGGCTCACATACAGGGGCATTCCAAGAAGAAAAATTACGGCACAAAAAAGGTTTTTTTTCATAACCACTGAACAGCGTTGTTTGATAGTGACTTCCCAGTGACCTGGGAAGCTAAAAATACCATTATTCCATTTCCTATTGTGCAGACTATTGTGGGTTGAAACTAGCAGACTACCAGTCTGATGTGATTTTCACGTGAAAAAAATCCACTGAAATCAAAGTGAGGGGCATCTTGAAGTACAGGTTAAATATAGCAATGTCCTTGCGGACAATTTCCCCTGCTCTTGGATTCCAAAAAGTGCATTAAAACATTTTGCATCTACACGTAGCAACTTTAACCTTTGATCCCATTCCTGAAATCTGGATTTCCAGGAATATTAAGCCAGCCTTGCCACTCCACGGAGTGCTGTATTAATGTAAAATATAGTAAAGATTCAAGGCCCGAGCTGAAGTGTCCCCAGTCAGGGGTTGTTCTGCTGCAAGTCAGGTAAACAAATAGCCACTGTCACTGAATATCTCGGGGGCAGTGTGTTAGCTGTTTGCAAGACACACTTCCCAGAAGTGACGGGGCTTACAAACAGCACATTTCCCTGCCAATGAAACTAGGTATTACAGCAAGACAATTTTTTTTTTTCCAAAGTATTTTCTAGATCGGTGTATGCACATTTGATGCTTCTGAGACTGTAAGGAACATTATTAACAATTATTAACAATTTACTGTGAAAAAGAAGGACTACTGAAAGTGGGTCGTCTCATTATCTGTCTTTTAGAGGGACTTTGCTCATAGTAATTTGTAAGATTTGGGCACAAATTTGGAATGCTTGGGTCACAGAGCTTCTCTTCAGTGTTTTTAAAAGTGACATGGTCACATAGATAAAGCCTGTGTTTTCTATAAGTATCAGGTAATACACAGAGAGGAAATAAGAGAGAAAAAACCACATATTTCCTTAATTACTTAAATTAAATCAACCAATCTCTGGAGGTACTTAAGAAAAAAAAAAAAAAGTGTAATCAAGTTATTCCAGGATTTTCCAAGGTTTTCGAAATTTCTGAAGCGTCTGGTATCAACTGCTTTCAGAGGAGATGCTGAACTGTGCTCTGACCTAATCTGATCTGACAGTGATTTTCTTATTCAATTGAAAGGGTAAAGGAACTTGAAGAACAAAAAAATAGTTTTCTGCAATCAGTTTTGCAATATACTACATTACAAAATAGCAATATTATGTAAATTAATACATAAAATGTTTTAGAAGTCATCTTAAGGAAAGCAAAATCCTATAAGCACTCTCAAAAAACTACATAAAGACTTTATTTCAAATTTCTTGAAGCATGTTCTATTCCAAAACCTAATTAGATCATCCATAAGGTATGGCTGGGAAAATCTTGTATGGGAATCTTCAGGTTTCTTTGAGAACTAAAAGAGCAGGTGTTTATATCATTTGACAGAAAGCAAAGCAAAATGTTGATTAAAAATTATTACTTTTTATCCAGATTTATCATTTTGACTATGATGCATATTTGAGGCTTACCCTGTAAAATTAGATAGTTACAACTGCATATTTCTATATGAAAAGGCTGAAAAAAAGCCACTTAAATTATACTTGTAATGTAATAGTACAACTTAAAATGTAACTGAAATTGAAAATATTGAATTGCAAATTATCTAAAGTATTAGTGCCTAAAGCTTGCAAGCATTTCATCAAGCATAAATTGAGTATCAAATCTTATTTTTGTTCCACATTCCAACAAGCAAAAACCTTTTAAAAAACCCAAAAAAACTATTAAAGAATAAAAATATATCCTGGGTTTTATTTAAACCTTGGTGCAAGTAAATGATAACAAACTCCTTCCAACTTTGAACTGGTTCTGATTAAAAAAAAAAATTGTCACCTAAAATATTGCCTGAAAAATAGGAAGGTATGCTATGCTTTTTTTCTGTACAGATCCTAAAATATTTGAGCCAGAACCCATTGAAATCTCCTTGTTTCTAATGGGAGTGGCTCAGACCCAAAATGAATGTGAAACTGTTTCATATCTCTCTAAATACAGCAGCAAGCAGAATTCTATTAAGATCTCTGGGGTTTATGGTCCATTTGAAAACTTCTGAAATTACCTCATAGGTACTTGAGTATGTTATAGGTAACTTTTCAAAGTGGTTTTGTTAGGTACTTAAATCTTATCATTCTGGAAAATTGGAATTAGTCTTGATTTGGATGGATGTGGGGGAAGACTACTAACTGGTTACAAAATACAAGGCTTTGCAGACAATTACATTCAACTCAGGAAGACAGCAATAATCTTAGAGTAATAGCTATTTGCTTTGGCTATTGGAGATCAGATTTCACGAATGATACATGATAGAATGAGCATTTTTAGGTCAGCATGTACTGACATTTCCTTTTCTTGGGTGTAGCAGCAGAAGCAAACTAGAATGTAAAATGTAAAAAACCCAAAGGGAAAGCGATTTCAGACTGCCAATCTTGGTGTCTGGCAGACGTGGGCAGATAGCGATGAAGTTATCCAGGGTATGAGCTTTGCTTAACTCTCTGAAAGGACGCAGTGTGTGTGAGGTGATTCACGCTGCATTTGAAACATGTACATTTTAAGAATATTTCCAAGTCATCACATACATGGTGTAGCTGATCCCAACTGCTTTTATGTGAAAATGTAGTGGTTCGGGACCTGTCAAGGGAATAGGAAACCTTGATTCTGGGCTTTTCCTAACACAGTTGATGTTCAGTTGCTCAGATACTTCTGCTTCTAAGGAGAGATGTGTTTGAAATGGAGCTGCTTAGCATTAGATTCCATTAAAAATGGGCAGTTGGGACCATTTTATTTTGAATTGGATCTTGCTTTCTGTTTTGTAGCTGGTCTGTCTTCCAAATGATAAACCCTAAGCTATTATTTAGTGTGATAGTTCAGGCACTTTCTGGGAAAGTTCTACTTTTTTGTTTTGATTTTTATTGCATTGAAAAGGATTTTTAAAGGTACAGTATTCAATTATAATCAGTTCCATCTTTGTTTATGCATAATTTTGCAACTGCTGTTGGGACGCCAGATCCCCACTGGCATATACTGGTCAGTTCAACCTGAGAAATAAAATTACAATATCTAGACCCTCAATTGTATGTTTTCCAGTAAATGAACACCCTCTTTAAATTAATTGTGGTAATGTATGCACATGATTAAATGCCTCAAGAGCAGGGAATGGGAAAGAAAGATGAAATCTGGACTGTTGAATTACCTTGGTGGTCTTTATGAATACTTTAGAAATAATGCAATATGTAAAATTCCATTCCAGTCTTAATAAAATACATATATAATAAATAAATAAAAACAAATACTAAAAATAAAATAGTAAAATGTTGAATTGTTCCTCACTGACTGCCAGTTTGCCTTTAACTAGTATGTTATGCTCCTGTGAGAAGGCTTCCTGTGGTACTCAGTAGTTAATGTGTGGATACAGAAGAAAATTCTTCAGCCAGGTCCTGGGCAAATACCATGAAAGCCTTTGGATCCCCATTTAAAAACCTTAGTGTAGAATTTAACATCCACTATTGATTATTCATGACACAATATTAATTTCAACACTGTCTAACCATTTTTTAATACTTGTCTGCATGGTACTTAGCATGAGAGGATAGCTTGTGTATCTCGAAAGTCTAAAAGCTAACGTAGTCTTTGTTAAAAGTACGATCATGCCAACAGATTCAAAAGCATTCAAATAATATTGGTAAAGGCCCAAATTCTTGCATATTTATCAGTATATCTGCATTAAATTTCCTTCAATTTATTCCATTGTTTTCAGTTATCATGACAGATAATACAGGTACAGTAAATTAAGTGCTGGGTAAAAACATGAGCAAGTTACCTGTCTCCTGATCTTTCCAAGGGATGACATAACATCGTTACCTTCTCTAAATACACATCTTGCACGAAAAACAAACAAACCACTGCCAATTGACATGTCTTAGCTAAATTATCATTGATCTGAACTATATTGCCATTTATACCGAACTGCACAGCTGCAGGCTAAGACAAATAATTCACCTTAAACAGAATGCCATATAATGTAGCAAATGCTTAAGACTGAACAGGGGAACAAATACATTAAAATGTTTACTGGAAGAATAACCTAGATAAAACAGTGAGTTGTTATTTGCCATGCTGATTGTGGCCTTGGCTTTCTGAGGCAGAACACCCCTTCATGATTTATAGCTACAAAGAATGTTATCATGTCATTCCCAGTAAGTAACAGGTAGTCCCCTGAATCTAATAATGGCAAAAATTTATACTGTGAAGTCTGATTTCATGTTGTTCAATTGCAAAATTTCCTGTCTTTTTTTTTTTTTCTATAGTGAGAAGGTTTTTTTAACATTTATGTACTTTTACTTTGGCTGCATCTTTCACAACACTGATTACATGAAAATAAATTTCTCACTATTCTCTTCTTTGTGCATTTTTAACATAACAAATGGCAACACAAGAGACATACCACACAAAGGACCTACACTAAGTGTTTACAGTGAGAAGGTTTGGGTGTCAGTTATGTTAAAGTAAATAAAAAGAAATGGTTTGAAAACAGTTCTTTGTATGCTAGGGCATCCACAGGACTAATTCTGAGGGCTCTGTACAGGGTAACTAGGTGGAATTGTATTATCTGTAGATTTAAATTTTATATTGGGCAAATATTTAAAATATATTAAACTTTAATATATATTTATGTTTTATAAAAATGAGGGAATTTCCATTAAGACTTTAGGAAGCTTAGCACTTTAATAAGACTTCATTAAAACTGTATTGTAAAGCAAAAATTCATGAATTTTGAGAAAGTCTGGAAGTGACTACAGTAACATTGGCATCTCTCATTATATATTACCATGTGACATACAATTAAAGCAAGAGCTGTGATTTTGCAGCCTTTGCCCTTGGGAATACACTTCTATTTATTGATTTTCCTCTTCAACAGCTCAAGTCAATCCTCTTCATAAGTTCTTATCTGCTGTTTTCCTAGGAACATATGTTGCAAAGTGCCAAGAGTCAGTGGTGCCAAGCAGTTTCTTCCCCAACTGACATGAATAGGAATTGCAGAGTTTCGGCACAGTTACTTTTCCTTGATTGATGATGTCATTTTACTGTTTTTCCTGGCATCATTGCACATGTTCCTGTTATTCCCCAAACCACCTAATTATGAAACAGTAGCTTTCTTAAAAATTATTTCCAATGAACCTGTAAACCACTCCAGTCATTATAGGACCGTGATGTTCATTCCAGCTGAATTTACTTTAAAGTTTGGGTCTTACATTGACTTTCACAAAAGGGATCGTTCATTAGCATATTGCTATGTGACAAGCGTTTGCAAATTAAGAAGTTGCTTATTCATGTGTTTATAACATGTTAATCCTTCTCTTTGGATCTGGGCACTGTCATTCCAACATGCAGAATGACTCTACACTTTCATATAGGTCTTGAATTGATTTGAACAGTTTGAGTAATAATAAGATCTCACATGAAAATGTGTGAAAAAACTATCTGCCTTCTGATATTAAGGAAATACAGAGAAAATACATTTGATGATGTAAAATCATCAAATTTTACTTTTGATGATGAAATTTGCTAATAATGAACAAAGATACAGAGAAATGAGTCGGCAACTTCTGTTTTCAGAAGCACTGTCTCAGGCAATCCCTCCTTCTGAGCACTTCTCGTCAGAACCGGGAGAAACCCCCTAACAACTGCTGTTTTGTACAAAAGCATCGAGGTTCCCTTGGCCCAGGCCTGTGAGCTTATACACTGCTCATACGCAGACAGACCAGATTACAGATGCACAGTACATTGGAGGGTTGGAGTGTTAGACTGCACGTTAGCTGCGTTATGGCAGGCACAAGGCAAAGAAGGGTAGGCAGGAGGCAAAGAGGGTGCTAGGATGATCTGGTTAGTGCTAGAGCAAAGGATTTCTAGAGCCCTGTGGAAAACAATGTGGTGAAAAGCACTCCTGTGTGCTTCTGATCATTGTTAGAATCTCTTTGCATGGGAAGGATGAGTACTATTTACCTACCCAAATGCAATCACAGTGCCGTTTAGCAGTGCTGACCAGTTACCTCAATGAATAGAAGGTTTGATTATTTCTTAGTTACAAGATAATGTGCTGAACAGAACCCCATGAAATTAACCTTTAAGACGACACAGTAAAAGGAAATGAGTCATTCCAGGCAATATTCATCACTGTGTGAGCACCAAGCTTGCTGAATTAGTTCTGTCATAGTGTGGGTGAAGTGGAATCAATCCATATCATTCATACATGTGCTGCTCATACAGACAGTTTTGGGACTGCTAAATAGAAATAAGCATTGATTTATGTCTAAATAAAGCAAAGTTTTCTATTACATTTACTGATTATACTTTTCAAATGGGTCTGAAATGACTGATTAGAAAGAACTGAGAGTTCCTGAGGTGTGTGGAAAGAAAGGATAAAAGGAAGCAAAAATCTAGGCAAGGACTTTCATGACTGGTGCTAATGGGGTAGTAGAAACAGTTTTAGTCTTAGACAATACTAAAGAAAGAAAAGACAATCTTTCACCTTCTTATTCACAGACCGCTGTACTATTCTCAGACGTATCAGCCTATCTCAGTGATAGTCATAACTCTGCAATTCACACAGTGGAAGCTGGCTGAGTAGTTGAAAAGTAGGGGCTTTCCTCTGAATGAGTAGCTGTAGAGAACATCCGACAAGAAAAACACTTCCCACTTGTTTAGGAAAGAGTGAAGAGCCAAAGAAGGAACTGAAAATATCTTCAAGTGCCGCAGTGACCCTTGTTGAGTACAATGCAGACAGACTGGTAGATATGATAAAAAAAGCTTTACACCAGATGAGCAGTAAGTTGAACATGGGCTGAAGCACACGCTCCCCTATCTAGATGAATACCCATCAGTGATGCACACTGACGGGCTGCAATGCCATCTCGGAGGTTCTGTCTCTGAATGGAGACTAACTGGGAGAGCACCTGACAGCTGCTGGCAGGTAAACACTTCTCTGTTGCCTACAGTGTCCATACATACGGAAAAATTTGGTGCCACCTAATGGACAACCTCCTGCATCCCGAATTTCATATGTGTTATACTCTACAGAAATGCTTCTGCAAGGGATCTATAAAGGCTTGTTACCTATATTTGTTAATGACTCACACTAAGAATTTCTAATTCAGTATTCTTAATCATATATCTTATGATGTAATATGCATTGTTTAGAGGCAAATATTTACTAAGCCCCACAGGTAATCCAAGGATTTCTGTGTTTGCTGGCTTTAAATTTATGAACTGGGGTCATCACACAGCTTCCTCGATTTCAGAAACATAACAACACATGAAACTAAAGTATTGCACCTAAGTGCTCTGATGTGTTTACAGGTGAATTTTAACTAGCTATTTTGTCAAAGTGAGACAAATTATTCTAGACCATCCTTAGACAAATTTACTGCTACAGCTCCATGGACATAGCTATCTGTCTTAGTAGAAATCATGACTATGTCAACAAAGTATTGCTTTCGCCCATGGGGTTTATATCAGCATGTGTACACTTACAAAGTACATTAGCAAAAAGGAGTTGGGACTACACCACCAGCAATAATACAATGACTGCTGTAATGAGCAATACTGCAAACAATTGTTATTCCTGCAAAAGCTGTTAGTGATGACCTGATTATCTGTTATGTACTTCAGAAAGCAAAACAGGTAACAAAACGTATGAGTCTCTCTATTTGATCAGACAAACCATCTAGCATGTCCCACAAACAGTAAATTAAATATATATCTGTAATATATGTACAGATGTATGTATGCGTCTGTATGATTACATATGTTTGTACACATGCACACATACACATATACAGTCATATATGTAGTCATACGGTCATATATACATTTATGACATAGACTATATGACTCAGGAGCTCCCTAGGCAAGTGTACAGCATGGTGTCTTCCACTTAGTAATCCATGTGGAATATTTCCTTCATGCTCTTGTCTAGTCTACCCATATACTTCAGGTATAATGGCCCTCCATATGTTATATGATGCAATATCTTCTTTTGCTTGTTTGATCCTGTCCTCCCAGTAGCATCATCCATAACTAGAACAGGAGCATTAATATTAGAATTGCACTTTGGATATCATATCCGGTTCTCAGCTGTCACTGAATTCAGTGGAAGGACAAGTAAAATCATGATCAGTTTGATGAATTCCAGTTTGCAAAAGCACACGCTTTGAAGAGGTGCGTATGTGAATGAAACCGAGTTTCCATCTGCAGGTTTCCATTTATAGGTGTTCAGGATGCAGCATGGGTTCGGTTCTTTTCATTCGCCTGTGAAGAGAGAGGTATCCAGTACGATTAGGAGTGCTTCTGCAGGCCTCCCGGCAATTGGCAAAGAGGAAATACAACTGGCAATTATATTTCTATTGCCTCTGAGCCTTCGGAATGAACTGGGAAAAGTGACTGGGCTTTTCATTATTTTCTTTTAAAGTTGGTGTATACATTCAAGACATTATTTATTATCATCTGTAAAAAATAATCACATTAGATGAATTTGGTTCATTACTTGTAGAGGAAATAATTATTGGTTTTGGTGAAGATAAAGAAATGCCTTTGAAATGCTGATGAGTTGATAGGCAATTTAGCAATTCCTTGGATACTTTTTACCCAGGGAGAATTGCTCAAACTCTTTCATCTCTAAAGCACACAATATTCTTTATTCTTTTATTGTATTGAGTATGTCTGTGGGTTTTATAGTTTCAGATGGCATTTTTTACTGCTTACATATATTTTTACCTTATTTACACCTATTTTACATAACTGATTCACAATATTTCACAGATGTAAATGCTCAATTTTGAGGGGAGGGTGCTTTTGCTTAAATTTTCTCTAGAAGAAAGAAAATATGTAATTTGTATTCACTTAAATATAAAACCTATTTTTCCTCCTTTTGCCTGGGGAAGAATATTTAGTGGTTTGATGTAAAGAAGCAGGGAGGATTGTTTTACTCTCTTACATTGTTTGACACTAATAACTTTAATATATCAGTCCTGGGAAAAAAGATTTTGACCTGTACAGTAGCTTTGGTGAAATGAAAGCAGTCTTAAAAGATTAAATAGTGAAATGATCAAACTCCTTTGTCCTTGTTGACCCATAATACACATTTGAGCTTGAATCTACGGAGTTGAAATGTCAGTTTAACGCTTATATTTGACAGTTTAAAAATAATGCTTGATATCTCACTTGGGGCATGCTTTTGAAGGAGAATAGGCCATTGCAATACCCAGTAAAGCCAAAGTGAGGATGCAGTGCTAAAAATTCAGTAACACTTCAGTGTTCAAGTGTGGGTTTGATGCGTAATGACACACAAGTTTTAAGAAATAGGACCAGAGGTTGTTGTAAGGCTAGCATGTAGTTGCTAAGTTCAGACTATGAGACCATCGAAATAGGCTTATTACTGTTGCTACAGGGCAGGAGGTTCCCTGTACAGGCAGCAATTATCGATTGCTGCACAGCAGCAGAAACAGCAGGATGAGGGCTTGCACCGCACCATGGGCATGCAGCACTCAGGCTGGGGACGCATTCTTCCAGCACCTTCCCTGCCCCTACCTAGCCACAGTTTCATCAAGGCCAGCTCCTCATCCTTTGACCCAAGAAGTCTTCAACCACATCTCATAGGCTGTATTATTCCCTATGAGTTATTTTGGCAGAAAAGCTCCAAAGTGCCTTCAGGAAACTTGAAAATGAGCCCTGATACTACCAGTCCTGCTTTTGCTTGTCATCAGCTGCAAGCAGAGCCTTCTTGTGGCTGTTGTCATCCTTGGGGTAATAGCAGCTTCTCCTCTGGGGAAATGGCTTTCCCTGGAGGGCCATGAATAATGTTTCTAGAGCTATAATTATCAGTAAAGGAATGTGGTATCATACACTTGTTTTCTTTGTCTTCCTGATGCTTACACGATGAATTCAGTATGTTAATGGCAATCATAAGAAAAACACAAGTGTACAGAGACTGGCTAGTAAGAGATCATTTGTCTTAGTGTAGATAATGAGAAGAAATAGAAGCTGCTGCTAATCAGTACACATGCCAAAGCTATTTTGCCCTTATCTTCAAGGATTTAAAATAAATAAATGAATAAATACATTGGATTACTAAAGCCGGCAGGCAATGAATGTAACGTGATCAGTTGTTCTGACTGGTTTATTCTTAGTTGTCCTCTACTTGTCACAGGCAAGACCACGAACGCCTGCCCACAGCGGACCTGGATACGGAGTTTTGTTTAAAACCAAAGGAGAGCAGAGTCCTTTCCCTGCCCAGTTCTCTCACGCTTACTTGCTCCCAGCCCAGTGGTACTTTCAGGAGGTCCCACCTTCCCTTCCAGTACGTGCTGCCTGGGATGGTCAGGCAGGACATTGTGTTGGCTCCTGCTGCGCCACTGCTTGCATGTGCCCATCTCAGGCATCCCTTGACATGGTCCCTGGGTGGCCCCTGGCAATCATCTCCAGCCATCTCCTGGGTCTCCAGGGTCTTCCCCACTTACCACATCTTTCCTCCAGCCAGGATCTTCACCTTCTTCTTTCAAGACCCTCTTCTCCTTTCCAAGGCCACTTCTTTTGGGGACCCCTCCTTTTAAGCACCTCCTCTTCTTTCTCGACTCACTAGCCCCCAGGTTTATTCAATCAGAACTGTCTGTGCAGCAGCACATTGCATGATCAGTCTGCTAACTGGCAGTTCTGTCTCATTTCTCATTATTAAATGGAGGACTCAGGAAGGGTCACTTTCCTTTAGTCCAGGTGTCACCAGTATTTCAAACCAGATCATACTGGTTGCAGTTGACAAGTAGCCACTTCTGCCTTGAGAGTTCAAAACTTCAATTTCGAACATTCCTACAAACACACACATGCACCCAATTATCTGCCTCCTGCTAGCATTCACAATTGAAGCTATTTTTGCCTATGATAATACTAAGTAGGTTTTTTAGTTCTATTAAAACCAGTAAAAAAGAACTACCCATTTATCACATAAGTTTCCTCCAAGAACCTGCAGCTGTAAGGGATTTGCTATTGAAATTATTATTGCAACTCTGTCATGAAGAAGGAACTCATGCACATGTCAAAAAACTGTTCTTTACGTCTCCTGGGAATAATGTGAATCTAACGTTTGAATCAGAATTTGATGTCAATAGAAAGTATGGAACAGTCAAAGAGGAACATACTTGTGTTACTATTTTATTAATTTGCTCCTTTCCTGTAGCTTCTCTCCTACTCTATCTGGCATAGAGTTGATTAGTTCTTGGTCTCATGTATTATTTTTTATATTTTTGCCTGGATGCTGTTTCTTATATCGAGTTCTTAAGCTTGAGTTCCAAAAGCTTATTAGAATATAATAAAAAAGCTTATTAGAATATAAATAACAGTTACAGTAAAAGCAATAGAGCCTGGTTTTAACATCTTATGTGAGTATTCATATAAGTTGATTAGGTATGTAGCTGCCAGATAATCGCCATCATATCTTGAACGTACAATACAGCTTCAGTATGTGTTCAAATTTCTTTTAGAGAACCCTTCTGAGAATGACATAACCGTGGACCTAATCCTGCATAATTTGTTTACAAGGCTATTTCTTCATGCACAAATTCTATGTTTATTACAATGTGTGTTTTTGAGAGAATAATGCTGCTTCCTTGATAAAGTACTGCAGGTCAAATTTGTATACAAAATTTCATACAAATTTGTATAAAAAAGGTTCATGTGACAGTTACAAGTATGTTGGAGGTGTGTAAGCATCAGCAGATTTAAATTCTAAGGTAGTGAGAAGAGTATTATTTCATATTATTTAATGAAATTAATTTAAAATTATTTATGGGTGTTTGTTTGGGATTTTTTAAATGGCAATTTTAATTGTTTATCATGGACCCCTCTCCTTGAGATGTATGGCAGTTGTTACTGATGCTCTCTTCCCTTTCTCTGATTCATGTTGCAGATTTGCAAGTGTGGTTTAATCCTGGTAGGCAGCTAAGCCCCACACAGCCGCTCGCTCCCTCCCCTGCAGTGAGACGGGGGAGAGACAGCTCTATCCCAGCCAAAACCAGTACAGCAAGTTGAACTGTACTCTTAAATACAACCAGGCAGAAGTTTCCATCCCTATTTGATCTCTCTAACGCTACTCATAAAACCATGGGTAGAAACCTGCCAGATTTTTCTGATTCGTAGTTCCTAGCTCAGGTTGTGCCAAGACAGTGAGTAGTGCTTGAGCTCCCAAGAAAGGCTGCTTTGGGACCTGGAAACACTGCTCTGGGAGCCTAAGCATCGTATATGAGGGAGCTTACTTGCTCTGTGAACTCAGCAGTGAAATTGGACTACCATTAATGTCACTCAGCAGATGTTCCTAAAAAAGGAGTTTGTGCCTGATTTTATCACGGAACTTGAAAGAATAAATATTTATTGAAAACAGAAATCCTACATTTTTTCAACTTTACTGTTAAAAATACTGGTTGTCGCTAACTGGTTACTTTATTATTTCTCATTTGTCTAGCTTGATATGTAACCTGTACTGCTTGAAGTTGAATAATCTTAACATTTTTCAATAAAATCCTTGATGAATGAGTTATAAGGATATGAAATTTTAAGAGTTAATGCCCAGCCCTTGATACTTCACAAGTACTATCTCCTTCAACTCTATTAATGTTATCAAGATTTCTGATGCGCAAACACGCTTAGCTTTACTAATAGCACTTGTCACCAGCAAGTCTCGAAGTTCATGGACAATACCGTTATCTTTCTACCACGCGTTTTTAAAACGTAAGGAAACTGAGGCACAAAGACCCTAACTGGCCTGCCTGTGGTGGTCACCCGGCTGGCTGTAGCAGAACCAGACCTACAACTGAGTCTCTGAGCCCACCACATTAAGCCTCTTCACTTGAGGTACACTATCTCAGTTCATTCTTCTCATTGGTCATAAGGTACAGCTGCCAATTTGCTAAATTGACCCAAAAAAAGCCCATTTCTGTCACATCTAGTCAAGTTACTCCAGAGGTATTTATTTGTTTGTTTGTTTGTTTGTTTGTTTAAATATTATAGCATCTATTTCCATGTCAGAAGATACCATTAAGAACTTACAAACATATCTATTTATACTATAATCTAAGGTCAGTGTTCTACCCTAGTACTTCTGCAATACTCAATTACTGCTGTTGGTGATAAAAATGTCCATGAAAATGTGAGAATAGAGCAAACAAAACTCCAAACCCCAAAACACAGCCTCCTTTTTTTTGTTGTTTTTTGAGGAAAAAAATTAGCTAACTCTACATCACTACCATATTTTGGCATGACTTTGCTCTTTCACCTGTGCCTATGTGTATGCTAGCATAAAAACAAAAAATGGCTTTCTTATGAAATAAACTTTCTTCCTGAAAAATGCTGGCTAAAATTGCTTCAATTTCAAATTAAGTATTATATCAAATTAAAAATTTTGAATTGAAAGAAACTATTTATTTTGCAAAAAAATAAAAATATTTACTTCATTTTTTCTAGCTACAACAATGCCAACAATTGTAAATTGTTTTTTTAAATAACTTCATTTATTGGGAATCTGCCTATCTGAAAACTCAATACATGACTGAAAAAATTAGCTCAACTTGAATTAGAACATGAACTTGTTGGTTCCAAGAAAATATAACGATTTTTCCTTACCTACTGATGCTATGAAGAGTATAATTTCCCAAAACTTTTCTTAAAAGGAGAATTATACATATAGAGTTGAAAAATAGATGCATACAGAAGATGACAACTGCATAGCACTGGCCAGCAGTTTCTATTTAGTTTCCTTAGTTTTCAGGTTACATGACTCTCACAAATGAGGCAATAGTGAGTAAATTCTACTTTATATTTGAATAATCACATAGTATCAGAACTGTAAAATTACCCCCAGGGTATAGAGGATGATTATCTGACAAGGTCACTCCTATTAGAACACACAAAGTAAAGATCTCACTCTATGCTGTATGACAGAGTGGTATTTTAAGGTCTTCAGTCATTCTCATTAAGAAGACTTGACTTTTTAAACCGTGATGTTTGCTTACTGTGAGTTACAAAACCTTTCTGTTGTTGTTTGTATTTGATCTGAAGTAGCATTGTCATCCAATGAATAACCATGGCCTTTGCTCATTCCTAGCATGCTTTCAGTGTTTAAATTATCACAATAATTCCATTATTTTCTGAATTGGACTCTAGTCCCCTAGTGGTGACATTGCTGCAGACCAGCCAGGGCTTCATTAGGCAAGGGTAGACCCCCAGGGAAGTGCAGATCTGTATCAGAAGAGCCTCTTCAGGAAGCCCCAATGGAGGCAGCAGGTTAGAGGTCCTCAGTTAAGAGTAACTTTTCTTTAGGATTAGTATTCTTTCTCTGTTGTGCTTTCTAAATAAACTAATTCTCTTATACCCTCCTTCTCCTAAGCATGAGGATGCGTGTCTCCAAATAGTATGTCCAGAGAGCAAGTGACGCCAGCTATTGAGTCTTCTCTATGTTCTTACATTGGCAACCATGTGATGTTCTTGGAGGTGCCTTTTGCACATTTTTAGAAGCTGATAGTGACTGTGATCTTTTGTTTCTCTACTCCATGCCTCTGTGAGTCACTCAAAAATGTTGCTGGTTTACTCTCCGACTTTTGTTCTTTGTCTCCGGGTCTCATGGCCTCAGTCCTGTTCTTTATCTTCCTACCATTGTCTCTTTATGGTTTCAGGTTGCACTTTGGCATAGTCAGTCATTTGCTATAGTGTGGCTCTGCACTGTCTTTTTGAGGCTGCTTTCCCGTTCCTGAGCTAAATGTCTTGAGAAGCCACACATAAATGTGTTTGGATCTTGATGACCTGCTAACATATGTGCCATGAATCTCCTTTTTCTTCATCCACCATTCCTTCTGGGAGTCCTACATGCATAAATTCCAATTCATATTTCATTCATGTTAGTCTTAAGGTTTCTATTATGTAGCTCCACTTGACAGAGATGAGACCCTAATCTTCATGAATTTCTCTCCCTTGACTCAGTTTTTCTTGCCGCTTGAGTGGCAACCAGAATACCACAGTGCTATGTATTTGCTGTTTCTTTGATGTAGCAACAATGACTGGTCTGAACTTAATCTATCCTCTGTTCTTTCACTAATGGGGGATATTTTGAAGAAAGAGAAGTGATGGAGAAGAGATAGGAGGCAGAACAGAATGTCACGTATAAATCCTCCATTGGTACGTAGAGACACCAACACTACCAGGATGGAGTGTCTGGGTCTTTCTTGGATCCGTTCTATTGAGCTTGATCTTGGCAGAGATTCACCTGGTTAAAGGGAAGATCAGGCTGTGGGTATCGTAGCAGCAGCCCGTGGGCCTCCTCCTGCATGAGATATGGGTAATTTCACTCCTGCTCTGTAGAAGACAGAGCATTAAAGCTTTTTTTTTTTAATTTTATTTTTATTTGAAAGTACAAAAGAAATTTTAACATAAATAACTTATGTCAGTTTTCCTTTAATCTACATTAAGAGTTGTGCTTAGAGTCTAATTGTTTTGACAATAGAACAGTGTTTTACATAGACTTTGTTTGACAGGTTTGCTGCAGTAATTTATACTCTTAAGGAGACTAGAAACCAAGTAATACAGAGAGAGTGACTCTTCAGGCACACATTGTAACTTCCACAAGAACTGTATGCTTACATCTCATGACATGTCCCTCTGCCCCTCCAAAAGAAAATTTCAAATCCGAATATCACTGTAGCAAATTCCATTGTCAGTTGTAACTGATAGAAGCTGGGCTAAGATAACTCCATTTCTGTAAATGAGAATAACTTTTTCCTCAAAAATGGATATCGAAAGAAAAAAAGCCCATTCTATATTGACAAATATAGAATGCAGGCAGGGATCTATTAGTCTAAATTCATGCCTGACATTAAACTCCCATGAAAATAATGGGGTTTATGTATTTAACACTCATGAAGAAGACAGAAAAGAGAAATTTCTGCACCCTCTTTGTTTACTGAACTTTAGGTGAATCATTAAGTGATTTTGAATTAAACAGACTTTTTCATTCTACCATATATATATTATTGCAAGTTTTTGAAAAAAATCTGAAGTTGTAGTAAACTGTTTTTAAAAGTGGATTTTTTTTTAATTTTTTTTTTTTTTTTTTTTTTTTGGTGAACACAACCTGATAATGAAATGTTTAAGACTTTCAGTTAAATTAGAGCTCTCTACAGGAAGCTCATCTCTCTGACAAAATCATTCCAATCTTTCATATGACATTACTGAAAGCAAAGTAAATACACTATGCTCTATAGATTCAGCGAACAGTATGTTTTGAAAAACATTTATTTTTCTGAAACACTGAATAATTGCAATGCACCACAGTATTTTGTTCAGCATAGTATAAATGATCATCTGTCTGTAACTCTAATGTAATATAATGTTTGAGGATAGAGTAGTGGTGAAAGCACTCCAAATTTATCATTTCTATCATAGTTGTTGTCATAAATAGTAACTCTAATCTTCACTAACTTGCCGAGACCTTCAGTTCAGGTCGTACAAACGCATCCAGATCGTCACCTAGCATCCAGATCGTTACCCTAGCATAGTTCAAACTGAAGGCTGATCTACAGAATTGTGTTCCAATATATATAGATATCTGAAGGCAGACTAAATTAGAGAGGTGTTTAGTACTGGGTTGATAACTGCAGCTGTACCAATCAGTTGTGTGGTGTGGTGTGCAGCTGCCTGTAAATGCCAAGTGCACCCCAAATACAAGGTTGATTTGCCCTGGCTGTACTTTTATAAATGCCATTTCACAGTAGCAGCACAGCAGTCACAAGGCATAGGCAGGTCCATTATATCCTTTCTATTTGATGAACAACATATCCATTTTTAAGAATTGTGAGTCTTGTCTATATAATAATTATTGTAATAATGGAAAATATTCAGCCTGGGTGTGAATGATGAATGGGAGAGGAAGTTAAGGTGTCTACAAAAAATAATGAGTTTTGGTGTGATTCATGCCCAGCAGTACAGGGAAATACATTAACACATTGACTTTCATTAACCTATTTTTAAACATCAGAAAGGTTTAGAAATAAAAGAAAAATAACTGGAGAACACAGCCCATAAAGTAATTTAGTGTTGAATGTCAGGCTGCAAGTTGATATTGTTTCTCCTTGTTCTGAGTGCACATTTAACTTTTATAGCACTTTCTGGGATTTCAAAGCAATGTTTCTGAATTTTAATTCTTCTATGAAATAGAAAGACACTAACATTCCCATTGTACTGATTGAAGCTGCTAGTCTAGAGAGTCCAATTTTCTTTTTCTCTGTGAGCATCAGACCAATAAAAAATGCAACTCAAACTGACATGTTTATTATGCATAAGAATAAACAAGGCAAACTATGAAGAAGCAGAGAATAAAACCCAGCAATCTGTGTGTATAACTATGGTGTAACCAAAACCAGAGGCTCTATTCTAATATTGTAATTCTTAGATATTTTTAAATTTCAGTAGGAAACCATTTCTGAGAGTCTAAAAACTGGGAAAAAACAGGTTTTATATATGTGTAGTCTGACTTTTAGAAGTAATTACAAACTCTTAGTGACACAGCAAACAAATTTTACCTCTTCTCAGGCACTTTGGGTGTGCTGAAGTACAACAGTGTATGCAAAGTGGCTAAGATTGTCTTTATAATAGTGTACACTGTGTTACACATGGGCATAAAATTCAAGAGATGTTCTGTGGCCCAGTTTAGTATTTCTGTATTTGAAGCAACTATGTTGGGACTTATATTCAGAGAAATAAAATCCTTTGATGATTTTCAGATTCCTTTCAATTTCATCTTCAATCACGCAGCCAGCTCAAGTCCTAGAGATGAATCTGAAGAGGACAAAAAATGTGGAAATTAATGGAAGATGGGTGGAAACTGAGATATTTGTTGTATCTTCCAGTTGGCAGTTAGAAACTCTACTACCAAGCCCTATTCTGTCTTCATATTTTATAATTTGTTTTGTGCTTTTTTATCAATAGGAATGCTATATATACAACCACATTCAGTTAAACACTACAGCTTTATCACCCAGGTGGCAGACAGAAGGATGTATTTATTGAAAGCAGCCACCCAAGTAGAGTAGGAGCTCTTCAAATATATTTTTATATATGGAGATATACATATCTCCTTGCAATATCCTCATGAAGCAAATAAATATTTCTGCCCTTGATCACTATTAAGGAAGCAGACATAAAAAAAAGAAGTTATGCAAGAATATCCGGGGTAGATGTGGGAACAGATGCTATAGCCTTTCCAAATCCAGGCCATGTCCAACCCCCAAAGACATCATCAACACTTTAGTTATTTTATTCTGTTTCCCCTTCTTTCATTTGCTTTTTCATACCATATGGTCAGCTTCTCTCTCAAGGCTGCAGGACAAAGGAACAAGCCCCTCTCCAACTAGCTCTATATGAAGTCATGGGGTCTAAATAACCGATAAATGCATGGTCCCATGGAGTAAATGAAAATAACAATGTTCAAGATCTTAATGCAAAGCCAAGGACTCACCAGTTACAGAGAATGAAGCTAGAAGTAGCTCTTCTGGATCTAAGATGAGAGATTCTGAAGCACCAGCATAGGGTATTTGCAACTTTGCTATATTGTTTCTGTGCATAAATAAAACATTTAAGTCTAACAGTTGCCCTGGTATGAAATTCATTTCAGAGAACAGGTATTCTGCAGCAGGTATCTGGTATTCTGGAGTGTGTGTTTCTACTGAAAACTCTTCTGAATATGAAAACATAATATTATAAATAGTCCAAGGTCATGGCTCTGAATCACTCCTATTACTGGCATTTGAGGGAAGCTGTCATTTCTATAAATTTTCTAAACTCTGTGTAACCCCTGGTGTACACAAATACAGAGCAAAGTTTGACAATTGTACAGCCAGTATCTAATAATTTGATTTTTTTTTTAAAAGAGCATTTGCATCAGTGTTTTGCATTAGTGCAAGTCAGGAGTAAAAGAAGAATTCATGAAATAGTGTAAGTAGAAAGAGAGCCAGTGTCTGGGTCCATAGCAAGGAGCGGTCGCAGCCACAGTCCTTGAACAACATCTCCAAAGGAAGAGTCCTTAAACCATTGGCCATGAACATGGATTGTATATGCACTAAAGAGATCCACTCCTGAAATGCTTGTACGTTAATACATTTGACAATAGCCACGATATCATCTAATCTTCACTGTTAAGCAACAATTTCAGTGTCAAGGGTTCTGTATCACCATAGGATAGCAAATTCAGTGGTAAGAAATACTTTGAAAATTAAGGGTGTTTTGTTATTTATTGGATCAAGACCATAGTTGGTAGTATTTTTTGATCACTCTCTGTAAGTCTGTCTTAGATATCTTTTCTTTATCATAACTCCTAAAAGAGGCAATAATACAATGATTCATTTTATCAGTTCTCAGATGTTTCTTAGTTTAGTTTTAAATAGGATGACAGTTAATTAGTTTAATTAATCATTACTTAATGGGGGCAGAGTCTACCCAAAGGAACTACATCAAAGTACCTGTGACAAAAAGTAGGAGAACAAAGAACTATTGTTTTTGTGTAAGTTGCACCTAAATACTGCAATCCATGATACAGGATGCAATTATGTTTCACTTTTAAAACTGACTGTAAACCAAGATTTTAAAAGAAGCTATGAGATTTAGACACACAGAAATTTCAACAACATCCATGAAACTGATTTCTGATCATTTGAAACTGCAGACTTTTTCATTGTTGCTAAGCATTTCTCCTCTTCATGACAAGACAGATAAATAGTGTGAGTACATACCCACTCAAGTACAGGAGTTCAAAGAGATAAGGAACAATTTTTCATTATTCTTCAGTTAGGCCAAATCAGTTAATTCATGAAATGGCACTCTGAACTATTCATGGACATCACAGGGCAGATCTAATATCTGTAGAATTGGCTATTTCTGCTTTCTTTGATACATAGAGCTACAGCATAGATGGATAAAACATTAGTATAGTCTATAAAGAAAGATGTAACTCTTTTACACAGAATCATAAAACAGTTGAAGCTGGAAAGCACCTGTGGAGAGCACCTAGTTCAAGCTCCCTGTTCAAAGCAAGGTCAGTGAGAGCAGGTTGCCCAGGGCTGTCCTGTTGGGTTTTGAACATCTCCAAGGACAAAGACTCCACAACCTCTCTGGACAATGTACAATTTTGCAAGACTTGTAAACACATGGAAAAATTTAAGATTAAAAAGTGCCTTATTTTATACAGGCAGTTGAACATTAAGAGTGAGCTGCATTTTGCATTTCTTGATTAAGCAGCTGTAAAACATTGCACAAGACTGAACAGGGAACAATGCCAACATAGTCATTGCTATTATGCAAGCATTTTTTTCTAACAGCTAATACATGTATTATGTTTATAAATCTAAATAGTCAGCTATTAGAGGGCTTAGTTGTTTAACATAAGCAATAAAAAATATCTCCCAGTTCAAACCATGTGGCCAGTCCAAGCAAATTTCAGTAGACCAACTCCTGATATTTGGACACAGGTTTACTCAGGCTCCTAAGAAATTGTATATAGTGTTGCAAGCTCAAGTCTGACCCTAGGTTTGAGTCCAAACTCAACTATTTTCCCACATTATTAAAACTTTCTACCCAAGAATTCTCTTCCCCAAAATTTCACAGATCTTCCAGGATCAATAAAGCATGCTGAATGCTCCCCAGGGACCCCAGGTAATTATTTAAAGTACTTTCATTCTTGGGCTGATAGAAGCTACCTCTTGATAGTTGCTGACTCCTTACTGTTACAAGCAGATTTCACGTTTCACCGGTACTTAGCTTCCATTTGGTAAGCTGTCAAATGACTAGTCAAAATGTCGGAAAAAGGAAATAATTTCTGCAGAGTTTTCAGGTTTTATTGTTATTGGTTAACAACTAATTGGCCTTTTCATGCCTAAACAAAAATTATAAAAGATAACACTTTACTAGTTGCTAAAAAGAGCATGGCAATCTTGAACAGCATTAAGCTGTATGTATTAATTATGTATTAAGTATGCAATACAGCAAAATTCCACCCTCTCCTTCCTGTGAGGGTTTTGGTGAAACGTGGGCCCTTCCTCACTTCTGCAGTGTAAGCACTGACCCTCCCTCCAGGAGCAAGCACTTAGCTTAAGCACTGAGAGCAGCAACTATAACAAATACAGGAGCCTTTGAGATATTTATTTGGTACTTATAAAGAAGAACACAATGGCTATACTGTGTCAGAGCAAAGGTACATTAAGATTTTGATAACATCTCCAGCTGTGTCCAATAACAGATGCAAATGCAATATATGAACACAATTGGCTTCTTTCTCTCTTTCAATACAGTAGGACTGTAACTTTTTTTTTTATAAGGGAAAAGATGGTATTAATGTAGATAAATGTGGATATCTCCACAGCAGTTACGAATGTATGAGTTTCGCTCTCTGCAATAATCATTTTGTAATCAGTGGAAAATGATAAACAACTTCTGATTCCAGGTTCTAAATGTCACCATGAAGTATCATAGAATCATAGAATCATAGAATGGTTTGGGTTGGAAGGGACCTCAAAGATCATCTAGTTCCAACTTCCCTGCCATGGGCAGGGACACCCTCCACTAGACCAGGTTGCCCAAAGCCCCATCCAACCTGGCCTTGAACACTGCCAGGGATGGGGCATCCACAGCTTCTCTGGGCAATCTGTTCCAGTGCCTCACGACCCTCACAGTGAAGAATTTCTTCCTAATATCTAATCTGAATCTACCCTCCTTCAGTTTAAAGTCATTACCCCTTGTCCTATCACTCCATGCCCTTGTAAACAGTCCCTCTCCAGCTTTCCTGTAGGCCCCTTCAGGTGCTGGAAGGCTGCAATAAGGTCTTCCCCGAGCCTTCTTTCCTCCAGGCTGAACAACCCCAACTCTCTCAGCCTGTCCTCATGGGAGAGGTGCTCCAGCCCTCTGATCATCTTTGTGGCCTCCTCTGGACTCTCTCCAACAGCTCCATGTTCTTCCTATATTGAGGACCCCAGAGCTGAACACTCTGGTGGGGTCTCATAAGAGCAGAGTAGAGGGGCAGGATCACCTCCCTTGACCTGCTGGTCACTCTTCTTGTGATGTAGCCCAGGATATGGTTGGCTTTCTGCGCTGCAAGTGCACATTGCTGGGTCATGTCAAGCTTCTCATCCACCAACAGCTCCAAGTCCTTCTCCTCAGGGCTGCTCTCAGTCTTCTCCGCCCAGCCCATATTTGTGGTTCAGATTGCAAAGTAGATGCCCAAAAGACAGAAAATCATGTGTGTCGGCATACTTAGTAGAGCTGGGAGGGGGTCTTGATGTATAAAGCTCGTCTGCTGACTGTTGGAGTTGACATTGCTAAAAATAAATCGTTGCTCACCATCAATGTGGGAGGTAGCCATATAAAATAAAATAAAATAAAATAAAATAAAATATTAAAAAAAGATGCCAGAAGAAGTTATGGATTCAATTATCAGGGCAATTACTAGTTCTTCCTCAGTCAGCAGAATTCTCATGGAACAATGTAAGTTTTCTCATCTTCCTGTTTGGTTTTTTTTTTTTTGTCTAATAAGCTGGTGGTTTGAAGCATACAAAGTTTTGGAAATCTGATTAACATGTCCTAAATACCAAAGACTAGTTACAGGATGTGATAGTTTTCAAGGCAAAAAACTTTATTATCACCAGTCTCCTGTAACTTCTCAGTACCTTTTTTTCTCCTTTTACTGATTAGACTCACATTCCTCCTAAAGGTTTTCTTTGTAGCAGTATTTTTTTCCACCAAAAGTTATTTAGCAGTTACTCCTTAAGAAAAGAGAAATCATCTTCTTGCCTAATTTTTTTTTTTTTCTTAGACCCCAGGGCTATCAGTCAGATCAATTATGTCATGTTTAAATTACTTTGATTTTAAACATTCATGAATCCACAAGGCAGCCAATAAAAAGAATATACCCATATACTGACAGCTTAAATGGATCTCTGTGTGAGCCAAGGCTGTTGAGAATCAGTTTCCTTTTGGTTTGCTGCTTTGCTCACGTGTGCTTGGCCTTACTGACCAAGTGAGTGACTGCGGTGCCATTGCACTCAGTAGTGAAACTCTCACCAGTGGAAATTAGACATGATTTCCAAATTCTAGTGCTGCAGTGGTACTCAGCTAGGCTCTTCCTGCTGGTCTTTTAAATTAAAGCAAGTCGTTGATGATAGCCTTACAGCTCCCCCGGTAAATTTTCTTCTGAAGCCATACAACCAGGATGTGATAAACCCAGGAAGGTAGCTGGATGCATTTTGTCAACGTAGTGCTGCTTTTTTTTTTTTTTTTTTAAAAAAAAAAAGGTTGTTAATCACTTTCTGAAATACCTAAAACTTTCCAGTTTTATTCTTGTTCTTTGCCAATACATAGAAGTAGTGGCTTGGCTTGGCTTACTCAAGAGGTTCAATCCTTCATAGATTATGAAGACACACATTGATAGGAAAACAAAAATAACTTCAGTTCCTTCCTTTCTAGAAGCCTTCTAAAGACAGAGTGCATGCTGTTATATTTGTGTGGCAGAAAATCAGGGGGAGCTGCATTTATTCATAATTACTGCTGCTTTATTCCAGAGGAACTGAGCTTAAAACCAGATCTGCTCTAAGAAGCAAAAGCAAGATCATGCTTTTCAATAATGGCTGGTAAATGAAAGGGGCTAAATTTTAGGAAAAGACAAATCTATTTTGGCAGTAAGCAGCTGGCTTTACTGCCTTCTGAGCATCACTTGTTAGTCATTCTGCACAGTCTGTATTTCTCTAAATTGCTGCAAACAAAATGATACATTCTTACTGAGAAAAGTTATAAGCAGATCTGATACTTCAAATCCTAATTCATGGAATCCTATGAAAAATTTTGTATTATAAAGTTATAGTCTTTGTTTCTCATATTCTTTCGTTGTCAAATAATTTAATCTGCTTTATTCCATGAACATTTCTCATAGTTTTTTTAGCAGCTTGTTTTCCTATGAGTTTATCTCCACATTTCACTTCATTATTTTTCCCATTTGTTATATGCAACAGCACAGGATTTTGAAATAAAAATATGACCCACGTGAAGACTTGGTTTTATCTGTGTAAGTGGTAGCAAGCTAAGTGTTTGTGGTTTTCCTTGCTGTGTGGATGATGTGGTTTTCAGATGTTTTGTCATACATTGCTTTCAGTGGACTATTAAGAATTCAGTATCTTGTCCCATTAAGCAATTTTTTCCTCTAGAGCCTGAGGCTTGGATTTTGACATTTGTACATTAGTGAGAAGTTAATCTCTTTGACATCATCCTTATGACTACTTCAGAATATGAATGCTGCTCTCAGAACCTGAGTTGCAACTCCCAAATATGAATCTACAGTTTGCTTTTTGTAAGCATTTTACTGTAACCAAAAGATTTCTCATCAGAATACACTTCTCATGATTTATAGAGGGATTGACTCTGCAAAAACTGAGCATAAAACTTCCTTATAGCAATACCTTGCTCCATACCGAGTCTCCTGGCTCAGTCCTGAGATACTTGGAAGACATAACAGATTAGATCAGTATACAGTATTCTTCAGCCTGTTTATCATAGCTCTGTTCCTATCTTCCACAATGAATTATGTTGATCTGTTCTGTCACTTTTTTATTAGAAAAGATATGGACGAAAAATGTAAACCTGAATATTTCCAGGCTGATAATTGAAATGTGGAAGTACAATTTTTATTTAAGGTCAGTTTGCCCAACTGCCTTCATCTTGTTGTATTTTCTTAAGTGAAAAAGTAGAGAAAAAGTATTTGAATTACCAAATCACATTCACAAATTTAGTCCCATTTTGAGGCTCAGGTTCTTAACAGCAATGTGCCACTGTAGGCAACAGTTATCTTCCAAGACCATGCCTGGCCAGGAAATGCCTGATAAATAAAATATTTTGGTTTCTTGCTATGTTGGTAGGTGTGCATGTTTTTGATATTGCAAAAGTTTTTCAATATCATTAAAACCAGACTGTAGAGAGTGCATGTACAGTCTGAATCAGATAGAAATTAATCCCCTGCCTTGTTTCAACAGGTAAGTTCTAGCTGATGGGACAGTAGCGTTCAACAGTCTAATTTGCGTGAATTGAAAGGTCTTTGCTAATGTTGTGCCATTTAAACAACATTCACATCAAATCTTCTTGTCAAAGCAGTCTGTCTGATGCCTTTGTCGAAATCTGAGCACTTGACCTCCTGCTCTTTTGCCTTCTTAGGAATGCAGGTGCTGGAATGGAATGGCATCCCCTTGACTGGGAAAACTTATGAAGAAGTCCAGAGCATTATTATTCAACAGAGTGGGGAAGCAGAAATATGTGTAAGACTGTGAGTTTTTCCCCATCTTTCTGTTTCCATTTTTTTTGGCTTTTCATGGCTTTTTTTTTTTTTTAAATTTACAGTTGTTAAGGTGGAACCTTTGTTAGCATGAAGCATCAATGTAATAATTAGCAAGAGTTCACTGTGAGTGTGGGAGGTCTGTTCTTTTTTCTTTTTTTTTTTTCTTTTAAAGTCATAAGGAAAGATAAGCTGAGGCAGATGTTAGGGATTATGCTTTTATAAATAATGATATCTCCATTGTCAGGCCACAGTCTCCTCTCATTGATACACATACAATTCACTGAATTTACTGGGGTTAGAAAAAGATGGTAATTTAGCACTAACTTAACTTTTACTGAAATCTGTATCCTTTAGATGAAAGTCATTTAAGCATCATAAGAAACGTATAAACTTGCATTCACTCATTAAAGATTTCACCTTAAAAGAACCTTTTCTTCTCAGCTCTTTAGCAGCATTGCAAATACGTATCAGCTAAGAAGGGGCCATGCTTGGGAGCTGCTTTCTGTCATGAACCACTATTCATTTATCTACTTAATACAATAATGAGGGTATGAAGAAAGAGTTTCTTTTGTCTCAGGCTTCTCATTGCTTTCTTTAGGGACCTGAACATGCTCTCGGACTCTGAGAATCCCCAGCACCTGGAGCTGCACGAGCCAGTAAAGGCAGGTAAGTGATAAGTTATTGCTTTGATATTGGAGGACCAGGCAGCAGTTGAAAATTGGATTTGAAATAAGCTAGGGTATTAGCATTGTAAGCTCATGTGTTACATCCCAAATCTTGCCATAGGCAGAAAGGGCACCACACCTTATATACAAAGCCAAGCTTTTATTGTTGGTGGTTATTATTATTAGTCTAGTTCAATCCATGCTGATACAGTCTACATATCTAATTAATACAAGGGAACTCTCAGTAACAGTACAGCAGCTAACGTTTATTATCTAGGGAAAATCTACTGCTAGCTACCCCTTCATCTATATATGCCACAGAAAACTGTGGCATAATGTGCCCCTTCAGCAGCTTCTCCGGGCCCTGTGGGCAGTGCTCTCACTCAGGGGCCAGTGCAGCAAGTCGACAGCGGCCCGAGGAATTTGCTGGGAGGAGTGTGATGTTTGTGGTGAGAGCTTTTGACTCCTCCTTGCTGGGATGTGGATGATGTTGATGATTCCTTCCTCTTCGCTTCAGGATCTGCTTGGGGCCCTTTTTTATGTTTTCTAGCATGCCTTGCTCTTTCCTCACCAGTCAGCAGCTCTTCGTTACTTATGGCTTGACCGGATATCATACATTTCACATGTGATATATTCTTGTTCTGTGTTCCTTCTGTTGCCCCTAAAATTGATTTTGCCCAGTTCCCAAGTTTGCATTAGTGTCAGTAACTGACCAGCAAGTTGCTGGTATCCCTGGGGCCTCAGCTATCATCCTGTGCCCAAACCTTGCATCACCCTGCAGTCATGCCAGGCCTGTGCTTCTATAAACTGCATCATTAATCTTGAGTCTGAAATACTTCAGTCTACACAGTGCCATTACTGTTGTGCCTTTATACATCAAGATTATTAACAGTGGACATTATACTGCACAATTATACAAGGTGAAGCGCAACTCAGACAAATTAAGGTCATAGCCATCTGGTCATTAGACAATTGCTGTTGCAGCCGGACAAGCTAAAACAAAACTCCTAGCAAACTGGAGCAAGTCCAAATAACAGACAAGAAGTCCTAAGGCCTATGTTAGCTTAACACAAGGCTTGTGGCCTGTTATTAGTGGTGAAAATACAGTATTTACTAGGATACAGGGATACAATCAGAAGCACTTTGTTCTGTGTTCAGTTTTGGCCCCTGCTGCGTTCAGTGTTGGTACCCATTACACAGAAGAGAAGTGGACACGCTGGAGAGGGTCCAGAGGAGGGCCACCAGGATGATCAAAGGACTGGGAAGCCTGCCATATAAGGAAAGGCTGAGAGAATTGGATTTGTTCAGCCTTGAGAAAAGAAGGCTTAAGAGTGATCTCATCACCATGTTCCAGTACTTAAAGGGTGGCTACAAAGAAGACAGAGACTCCCTTTTTACAAGGAGTCACATGGAAAAGACCACGGTTAATGGGTGCAAGTTACTCCTGAGGAGATTCCGATTGGACTCAAGAGGAAAATTTTTCACAATGAGAGCAATCAACCATTGGAATCAACCTCTGCCTGGGAAGAGGTAGATTCCCCAACATTGGACACTTCTAAAATTCAGCTGGACGGGGTGCTGGGCCACCTTGTCTAGATGGTGCTTTTGTTTAGACAGAGCTTTTGTCAAGAATGGTTGGACTAGATGATTCTTGAGGTCCCTTCCAACCTGATATTCGATGATTCTATGAAACTTTGTATGAATTTTTGTTATGTGACTTCTAATATGGCAGGGCTTTTGGAGGGGATTCCCTTCTGTTCAGTCAGTACCATGACTGCAGGTTCGTTTTATCTAATCTAACTTTGAACCAGCATCCACAATCTTACTAGTAATGCAGCCCTTCAACAAGCTTCTCGTGGGTCCATTTTGAGTTCTGTAGTTTCATGGCTGCTTTTTTATCAATCAGTACACAAGGTACTTGGATTAAATTCTTCATTTTCTGACCATGTAACTTCTTGCATCTATTAATATACTTACCATCAAGCTACCTTTTGTTGAAAGTGGATGTTATTTATATAAATTGAAAGTGAACGGAGCATTGAGGCAGAATTACCCACAATTTTTTTCTTAGTGAGCATATCAAAAACACCCAAGGCATTCACAGACACTGAAATTGGGGTTTGGAAGGATAGAAGATAGAATAAAGGATATTTTTTATTAATGGACAAAACTCAAAATGAGAAAAAACAGAAATAAAAGTAAATTCGCCCTTTCTTTCAGGCATGCTTCCTCCTAGTCTAGCAATCTTTTAGTGGTTTCTGAGTTGGAACAACTCTGCAGAGTCCCTTCTGCTCCCAAGCCAAGTCCTTCTTGCCATCACCTCTGAGGTTTTACAGAATGTTTGTGCTTTGGAAGGGAATAATCTCCATTCCCTCTAGAAATTAAACCCAAATACAGCCTAGCAGGCAGGATAAGGCTAACACATTGCCTTAAACCTCTCATACTTCTGAGAATCTGGGAAGTAAGCTGAGCTTATCCTTTTAACTCTATGCACTTTAAGGCACATATAAAAATTACTTGACCTCATTTGTCTGTTAAATGGGGATTGCCATCTACAAAGCGTAAATTCTCCCCGTGCATTGGGAGGGCAGGGAGGGCAGTTGGACTCCTACCACAGATGCCTCACATAGGTGTGCGTAATAAGGAAAGATGAATCAGGGCTTTTACTCCTCATTTGTTTTCATTTTATTCTGCTTTGATTAATTTGTGGTGCTAAAGATTTGAGCTCCTTTTCTCTTTATTTTTGCATAAATTATCTCAGGAGCAGAATTCAGTTTTATTTAATGTCCTGTTGATTAAAAAAAAAAAAAAAAAAAAAAAAGTTGAGATTAAAGCTTATTACAACGAAGTTCAGATACTTGGCAAAACTGAACCAGTTCCAAACAGTGCAAGTTAGTAGTGTCTGATTTTTAAAACTGCAATTTGCTCCAGTATGATTCAGCATGATCAGCAAGGTCTATTTTTCGTCAGCTAGACAGTAACCTCAGAAAGCTTGTGAGACAAGTAACACTAGTTGACAGCATGTTGAGCAGAAAGGTTGGAATTGGGATGTTGATGTTGTGAGGGAGACATCTGTTTTCTATAGGTTGGCTTTTGTGTCTTTGAAACATACAAGCGAATGACAGGAATATTTGTTAAGGTCATTATCCTGTCCCTGTACCATGATGAGATGGATTTGAATGTGCTAGCAATTACCAATACAAAGCTCTCTTACTTTAATCCAGTAGATAAAGCGAAGTCCCCAGGGGTTGATCCCAAGCAGCTGGCTGCAGAGCTCCAGAAGGTTTCTCTACAGCAGTCGCCTCTGGTTGCTTCCTCAGGAGTGGAAAAGGGATCTCATGTTCATTCTGGAACCACTTCTGCCACCTCCAGCGCTGTTCCCAGCCCTGGTCAGCCTGGTTCTCCCTCAGTGAGCAAAAAGCGTCACAGCAGCAAGGTGAGAATCTTCTCAGTTATGAGGCAATAACATGTTGATGACAAGAAGAAACTGCCTATTTATTTATCTTCTTTAGTGTAGCAAGAAATCACAGCACATATTGATGAATTCATTTCCGTGACAGTGATGAGTATTACCGTTAACATGTAGAATTTGGACACAAGGAAAGGAGATTATGCGATTTATCCAAGGTCATAGAAGATTGGTCCCCCTCTGAAAATAGATTTCTCAAGCTTAATATTATTGTTTTTAAATAAAATAATTGGCCTTTTCATTCTTCATTGTTGATACTTTTTAAGTGCATCCTACATGATGGTGAGGTACTAGTTGCACAGAAGAAGCCGATATTACTAAGACCATAATTTCCCTCTCTGTACTAAGCTACTGTTTGAAGTGTTACAAGCTGTGAATAATCATAGCAATATTAGGCATTTCTCTGATAGCCAGGGAAAAAATGAAAAATAAATTTACCATCAAAATGTGTTTGGTCACTATCTAATTCCTGTGAATTTGTTAAGCATGATTTCTCATTTTTTTTGCCATATCCTGTCCATTTCTCAGCTGAACTTTCTCCTTGTGCACCCACCTGCACACCAGGAAAGGGCAGAGTGGGGATTTAGTAGCATTTTTTCACAGTTGAAACTGAAAACTAGATCATAAAGTCATCTGTCACATTTTTGCATTTTTTTGTCAAAAAATTCAACACCTTAACTGAAAATCAGTCCTGTGAAAACTGCATTTACTTAAGCAATTTGCAAGATAGCTAAAGCTGATTGCTATCCTGAATACTCAGCTTCTCACTGTCTTACTATTGGAAGCAAAGCTTCACATTGCAAACAAGGTGCTTTCTAGATATTTATTTCTCTGCTTCTTTATTCCTTCTTGGGACTGTCAGGTTCCTACTGCATTAGTGTTATGTTTGTATTTTTGTGCTGTTGAAGCTACGACTGTGATTTCAACTACAAATGCATTAGGTACTGTACAAACAAAAACCAGCAAACGGTGTCTGCTCATCTCATGTGGCTCTTTGACACACCTATATAACTTTCATGTGAGAGGAAATACAAAAATCTCTTTCATCCAGCAATTTAGCACAACCTATAAATATATTTATTGACCAGGTTTTTTTGGGTAGTAATTCTGTCTTGCCATAATTTCCATAGATTTTTTATGAACGAATTCAGGTCTATGATTCACAAGTTAAATCCGTATGTCAAGATTTACTGCACCTAACTTCAGGTATCTGGCAGAATTGCCTAATCAACACGTTAATAGTTGGTTTCATTACACCTTACTCTGGATATTGTAAACATCTACATATGACCTAGTTTGTCATGTGATTTGTGTTTACCAGCGAGAATAATACACTTCTGAAGTGCAATTCATGAGACTGGATGAAACCTGAAGTCCATGCACTGCATGGAGAGGAGGGGGCAGGACTCTTAGTGCAGATGTCACTATCTACACTGAAACCCCTTTCATTTGATTAGATGAATTTCACTCCTAAATTGGCTGCATAGTATATGGAGATCCATAAATCCCTGATGTGCATTGTATCCTAGAGAGGCGCCTCTCTCGGTCCGCATGAGAAGACTGGGTTCCCAGCTTTGGCACTGTAGCAGGTCACCTCAAGTTAGATGCATAAATTTCATTTCCTGCTTCACAGAAGATTTAGTAATCTTTTATGAAAATTCAGCTGGAGGCTTATAAAGATGAAACAAAAAATTATTAAAACTAATGCCTTTATGTAGGGGATGCAAAAGTCAAAACTAATCAGGTAAATATTAAAACATTCTTTGCCTATTTCTGAAAATCATATTGCGATGCATTTCTTTCATAACAACCGTAGCTCTTGTTGACTTGTATAGTTTCTGTTCATTGACTGCAGGCCAAGTTTATAATGGTGTTGACTCTGTTAGAAAAAGCTACTGCTCATCCTTTCTGGAACGGCTCTTTGCCTTGGGCTGACAGCATTTCTAGGCAGGCTGCAGCCTTGCCAAAGTATCATGACAGACAAAATATCCAGACCCCAAACAGTTGAGTTTGCAACTGTTCTTATTTATAGCAAGTAAAATCTTCTTCTTTTTTTTTCTTTTTTTTTTTAAGCTTTTTTGTATAGAATATACACTCCAGAACTGTTGTAGGAGTTTTTTTGATATTCTTTGGTGCCCATTTTCTCATATTTAATGTTTTGCCCCATTAATTCAGAGAGTGATAGTGTATAGCATCGGAGCCTGGCTTTAACAAGTTTGACATCATGGTAATGACAACCTTCTCCAGCAGGTGTGATGGCATTACAAAGCACTGGCTCTTACATAGGATGTGTGAGTGCGTGCAGGGAGTATCAAAAGAAATTAGAGTGAAATTAGATTAGCCATCACAGGAGAGATTTAACCTTTGGGAGCCTTGAGCTGCTTATATCCTGTGCAGATCTGTTTCTTTTGTAATGTAAATGCATGATCATTCTCTGGTGCAGATTACATCAAGGAATAAAGGCCCAATAGAAATATTTAATTGTCTTTGAATCTTGAAGAATAGGTTGTTTCTCTAAATCCTCAGATCTGTTAGCTCCTAGAGAAGTCAGCAGTGAAATGCTTTTCCTTCTTTTCAAATTAATCCTCACTGAGGCCCTGATAAAGAAAGATACTTTTAGATGCAAATGCATCTCTGCCTTTCAGTCCAGATCCAACTTCAAAGTTGGCCCAGCTCTGAGCTGGCGATTGGATCAGATGACCTTGAGAGATCTCTTTCAGCCTAAATTATTCATATTTCTTTGAAATATTTGGGTAGTTCTTCATGGTCAGTTTAAATTAGCTGACATCAGAGAGAAAACAAAATATTTAATATGCTGAATCACAGCCTTGTAAAGGAAAACAGAGATTTGATGACATAGAAACTTTAAAACGCACATTCATTTTTACAGACAAGTAGATGAAAGTAAAGTAACTGCACAGGTAAAGGAAACTTCACTTTACCCAGGTTTGGAAGTCCCCAAACAAATTCAGCAAGCCCAGTCCCCTTTCTCTGGACTCCTTCTACAGCATCACTGCTAATACATTCTGTATTACGTGATATTTAGGGTGAACAAGCTCATTATTTTTGCTATTCAAACTTCTGAAAAAATAGAACATTTAGAATATCTGACAGTGATTTTGTAGCCGCAGCACAGCTAATTCCATGTTATTTTGTAGTACTGATTGAGGTCAGAACTATTAAAGTATAATAAAATCCATTCATAGAGGTAAAGTATGAGAAATGTAAACCATTTAAGCCCTACTTTGAAAGTTTGCATGATGCTCAGGTAGATTTCTGTCTTTGGCAAAAGGAGTGAAATTCTGTCTTTGAATATTCTTTCAAGGACCAAACAGGTTGTAGTAGTTTGCCATCAGTCTAAAATGTCATTTAAGATTCAGAGCATTTTACAAACTACTGATGACCAATTTTAGCTGTTAGAGGGATTACTCTTCTTTAAAAGCTTTGTAAGGTACCAAGAAAAGCTGATCTAAAAATTTTCTACCAAAATTATTTTTGAGAGGCATATGCATTTCCAGAAAAATCAACATTTTTTTTTCTGAAAAAGTTTTTGTTCATAAAGAAACACATCTAGAATGTAAGATAAAGCATGTAAAGCAACCAAAAATAAGACAACAGAAGGCAGTAAATATAACTATAAAACAGGCATGTTTGGGCTGGTTTTCTCCCTTGTTTTTTGTTGTGCTAGTGTTTGGCTGGGATTTTTCTGGTTAGTTGTGGTCTGCAGATCTGAGTGAGGGGATGTTTCTTTATCGCAAACCTGAATAGGGTAGTGCATCACTTTAACTTCATGCTCTGGTGCGGGAGACAAACTAAAACGATTCATTTTCATCCTGAGAAAATCTCTAAGGGTTTTTTGGAGGCTAGGGCAGCACAAAAGAGGCAGATGGGGTTTACTCTTCTCAGAAAGTGAAAGAAATCCTAATTACACAGAATAATATGTCAGGCTGCTGGTCACATCTGGAAAAATAGGAAAAGATGACTTCCAGGTCAGTCTTCAGAGAACAGTAAGTTTGTCCTTGTTTTCATCCTTTGTTTTCTGCTGCATCAACCGAGGAAGCAGATATGGAGAGAATACAAAAATATTCAAACCCTTTTACTGAACCAGAGAGGGCTTTCTTGCTTGACTGATGGCTTGCAGATTAGAGGTAGGTCCAGGGTGGCTCAAGGGCACTACAGTTTAACAGAACAGCCTATTTTTGAGACTCCAGGATTTGAAGCAAATGGTGATATTATTTTCCATCTACTAACAAACAGGAGGGAAGTAAAGGGGGGAAAAAAGACACTGAGGATTTTACTGCTTTTGTCAGCAACCTAGAGAAGCTCAGTGATAGAGAATAGAGAGGAACAGGCAAGATTATACAGCGTCGTGAAAGGGAGGACAGAAAATTAAAATTCCATGTCATGGAAAGTGTGTGGAGGAATTTGAAGATGAAATGGTGTAGCTGAATTGATTATCAGAAAACACAGAATAAAGAAAAAAATATTATATGGGATGGCTTGCAATTGTGAAATCCACACACATCACTCAGTTTTCATACCATTCTTTCCATTCCTTCTCCCCACTTTCATTTTAACTCAATTTAAACTAGTGTAACCTTCACCTTTCAATAGAAATATGGCTGTGTTGTGCTTGACATGGTATTTGGTTTCTCTTTGCAACATTCACTTTTGTTAGACAAGGTTAGTGCTATATGTCTTGTTCTCCCCGCACCTCCCTGTGTGACCGATCTGCCCAGACTGTAAAGACTTTGGTGTTCAAGTTGTCTGATTCTGCACTTGCGTGAAGCTGGATTAAAATGGCTGGGCTGGACTCTAAGTGCTGATGAAATACCATAACTATTACTTTTGAGCATACATATTGGAAACAATTAAATATTTTTTAAAAATATGTGGCAATAGAACAATATAAACAACACCTGTTGAAAAAGTTAACTTTGAAAATCTATTATTTCCAATATGCATATGAATATATTTGTGAGTGTGTACCTATGTACTTATTTATGTATTTTAATCTGCAGCCCACTGAAACTACAAAATCTGCTTCCCATCCAATCACTGGAGAAATTCAGGTAAATACATAGTTTTTGCTGTGTTGTAAATACATAGTTGTTGCTATTTGCTGCATTTTTCTGATGAATAAGTTTGCAGAAAACCACCTCTCCATTAACTGATTTCTTATTCAACTGCAATCCCTTGAAATGTCATTAATGTACGTCAGTGCTAGATTTTCAATTCTGTCTTTAATGTTAGCTTGTGAAACTCAAACAACACAGGAAATGCTGCTGTTCCTGAAGGGGCTAAAAATGTAGTTAAAATCATTCTAATCTTTAATCTTTGAGCACTTATTGTGGTTTACTTCAGAAATTCCCAGTATCTCTAAATTTAAGCAAAGACTGCTATGGGTTTCTCATAGTGCAGTGGATTCATTTCCATGTGATGCCAACGAAGATAGTGGTTCTCTCTTATGTAAACTGACTTTACTCTAGTTTTTTAAAACAGTGGAACTGGGAGCAGCAAAATAAATGAAGCCCTGTTTCCTGTACATTGCTGTCTTTTGTTTTCTTAATTTATCCCTCTCTCCTGTACTAGTACTAAGGCTCTTTCCATAGTATTATAACATCCTTCCCGACCTTGGGCTCCAGGTAGTCAGAATTTGTGTAATTCCTACCCAATAAACTGGCTATCGCTCAGAATAATATCAAGGGTTCATATTTAATCTACTTTTTCCTGACTGGAATAGATAAATTCTTTTTTTTTTTTTTTAACCAGTACTGACAGACTTTGAAAGCAAAATTTGTTTCAAGATCCAGCATACTCATTCTAGTCAGGAGAGAGAGGCAGAAACTTCTAAAATGTGTTTATTTCCAGCCAAAGTAAACGTCTAAAACTCATTTTAGTCAAAGGATTTTGGAGAGGTATTGAATCATTTAGGAAGTAAAAATAACAAATAATTTTACTGCGTTTTAATGCATTCTCTAGCTTCAAATCAACTATGACAAACACCTTGGCAACCTTATCATCCACATCCTTCAGGCAAGAAACCTTGCGCCCAGAGACAACAATGGCTATTCTGACCCCTTCGTTAAAGTTTATCTTCTTCCAGGGAGAGGGTAAGTGGAGGAGAAATCTTAATCTGAACTTTCTTTTAATTTGGGTTTGTAACTTGTCCCTAACAAACAGAACTGAGAGTTACTGCTATAGAAAATCCAGGTACAACACAAGGAAAAATGGTGGATTTTTAATAGAGCCAGATCCTATTCCCAGGAGAATGTGCATCCTTTGCTAATGACCTCTAGACTTCACTATCATTCCTGTAGATTTTTTTTTATGTTTCCATTTAAAATTTCTAATATATGCAAAAATATGTATTAAAAGTAGAACAAACTCTACCGAAATGTCCTAAATATATGTACTACTTTCTGTAGCTGCATGTTAAGGTTAAAATGGAATTGTTGCTTCAGCTCAAGACAATCTGAATTTGGGACAGATTTGCAAACATGCAGACTTACAGTATCTGAGATAAATTTAAGCTTGCAGTATAATATCAAAGGTGAGAAATACTTTAGAGAAAACATTCATTCCATGTGATTTTTTTTTTTTTATGGCTTTTTTCTTTAAGAGCTAAGATGTGGGTTTAGAAATTCTGTAATTTTGTATCTAATGACTATACAAATTGCTAATCACTTTCTCACAGAGCATTGCTTTTTTAGACTCTGTAATTACAAATAAGTCATTAATGTTTCCTTTAAAAGGTATGTTTCTGTATCAGCAATATGATAACTCTTTTTTGTGCCCTAAAGATGCAGAATGTCATAGGTATGCATAAATGTACATAGTTATAATAATCCTGCTGACATCACTGACAATATCTAAAGCTAAACTGATGGATCGGAGCTTAGATTGCAAAGACAAAGTCCTGCAAACTTCTTTGCTTGTGTAATCACACTCATACTAAAAGACTCTTAGGCTAGCAGCATGCAACTAAAATTCTGTATTTCTGTTCTATTCAAAGTAACAGGAAAGTGGATGCTCAACTCACAGGTCAGCATTTGGCATATGGGCAAGCACAGCTAAAAGCACAGGAATGGTACCACTAAAGGCATGCGTATTCTTTTGTAACTTGCTAATTCCAGCTATACAGCATTCAATATTGCTCAGTGGCAGTGGGCCCAAAACTATTACTGAATATAATGGGAACAGGTCCTAAATCTTGAGGGAGGTTTTAATGCACCTAAGAGTCTTGTAAAATACTTGTCAAATCAATCTTACTGGGAATTTTGGAGGTACATTCACTGATGTAGAAATAAGACTTTGAACTAGAGAGATGTTCATCCTGCAGAGGTCTAAGCCAGATCTAAGTATAGGTTTAAACTTGCTGCCAAGTTATAAAGAATTTGGATTTTAATTTTGTTTGGTTTCATTATTTTAAAGCATGGCAATGTTGCCATTTTGCATATAACTTGGGGTTTTAGGGAATAATGAAAATGAAAAGCTGCTCAAAAGTGCCAAACTGGTTTCTGAAAGCAGAAACCTGAATTGTTACTGAATATCTTTTATCTGTAATTCAGTCCATACTAGACTTCTTATTCTTCCTAATGCTGCTCTTTCCTTTGATTCTGATACTAGAAACTACCTATTATTCACATTCTTTCATCTCTGTTCTCATTTTCTCTCATACCGCTTCCTCTGTGTTCCTAACTCTATAAATGCTGGGTATGCAGACAAGTCATGGTTGTCCAAAATGCAAGGTAGAGTGTACTCTCTTTCATTTTTGGATGCATGCATGGTATGATAAGCCTGGTCATTGAACTCTAGATTTCTCTTGAGTTTTGATGGCACGTGCTTGCAGCACGGTTTTCTTGTTCATTCTCTAATGAATCCCATTTCCAGGTCAGAAGGAACTGGAAATCAGTAATTGATGCTCCACGATGCAGTAATATTCTAGGGCCAAATTCTGATTGCAAACAAAATTTATTTTAAAGTCTGGAAGAATTTAGTTCAGAGATATCTAAAAATTCATTCTCATTCACTGAAATTTGCAAAATAATTAACTGCAAACTAGTATCAAGATTTTGAATGGTGTTACTGCCAAGAGAAATAGGCACTCTTTTGAAATGAAATGGAACATTTTTCTCTCTACACCTTGCACAGTGTACAGGCATTAAAGCCAGGCATAATTCTAGATAATAAGGCCATTAGACACTCCAGAATAATTAGAGGGGAGCACTGCACAGTAGAATTGAGTTTGTAGAGTGAAACTGCTGATGCTGAAGACCCAACATTGACATATATGTGTCAGTAAAATACATGCGTCTTTCACGTAACGTTAATTCAGATATGCTCCAATCTGGTTCCATGCATCGTACACCATTAGTGACTAGCTGATTAAATGAGCCCCTGGAGCGCATCTTCTGAGTTAATCTCATATGAAAGGAATCTAGTTCATTAGCTCTGAGACCATGCCTCAGTGTGAACCAAAACACAATTCAATCAGAAGTCAGAAGGGAGAATCAGCAGAACAGCACACTACCAAAAATTAATGTGGAGGAACCGTAAGAGAGTTTAATAGGACAGATACAGGTCATTCTGTGCCATTTGGCGTTCGTGCTGGATAACAGTCCTGGAGACATTTAATTTAGTACTTAGATAGAGCTTGTAAGTCCTTTAATGTATGGGAGGTTTGAGCAGAAGACAAAGGACAGTTAACTTGCAGTGTGGCAAAAAGAGGTTCTTTACCTTATATTTTGTTGGGTTTTCAAAGTATTAAAAGCTTCTCATATTCTCCTACCCAGCTTTTTTGAGATGTCCATTAAAATTTATATTAAATTAAAATTGGAATGGAAGCCAATCTGACATCAAAGCTCACAGAGCTAGATGAATCCATATTCTGTTAAAGATTAGTGTACTGTTTTCTCCCTACTCAGGAAATGCAAGTACAATAGAAAGCACTACCGATTCTTTTTAAAAACAGATTATGCAGCCAAACTTTTCACTCTTGGCTATTGACAAAAACATTCATGAGCTTGCTGCACTTTGATGTTTGCAGTACAGTTAGAGTTATAGGCAGAGAATAGGATCAATAAGAAATTAGTGTTTCTATCATTAACAGGATATCAGTTACCCCATGGCATTCATTAAATGTTCTTGTGAGATGGCACTCCCGTAATTAGAGACTGTAACCTATAAATATAATGGATTCATGCTACTTTAAAGTGCTAATAGGAGGATGGTCTTGGAAAAGAAATCAATGCATTATTACTTCAATTTATAATCAGAACCCAACACCTACAATGAGAGAACAAAGCATATGTGCATGTGCTGACTGATGCTTTATGTTGAAACAGTTGTAGGCAGAGCTAGGTGGCTGAAGAGTCTGAAGAAGATGTTTTAAAACACCATGTCAGGAAAGCACACTAATGAAAAAACCCAAAGGCTGTCGTTGTCCTCTTGTAACCCTGAGCTATTGCAGAAATGAGGGATGCAGTTCTTTTCTTTTTCTGGTTTTTTTTTTGGTTTGTGGGTGGGTTTTTTGCATTAGAATTGAAAGAAACAAAAGATCACTAATGTAATGTTTCCTTCCTTTGTTCAAATTCAGTGCTGAGTACAAGCGGAGAACTAAGTACATACAGAAAAGCTTGAATCCTGAGTGGAATCAAACAGTGATTTATAAAAATATCTCCATGGACCAGGTGCGTGACTGGTAGTACTGTTCAGTGCAATCTACTGCTTTATTATTTGTATGGTCTGCAGTGCTTACTGTGAAGGGAGCAGTGCTACTGGCAATTCTGTGAACCCCTGTAAAATCTTGCCAAATGTAGGGGAAATTTGGAACTATTTCCTTGCCTCTGATAGAGCTTACTATATCAATACCCATTTCTTGTCCCTTCTACTCATAAAAATGGTAATTTGTGGGGATTACACTCATAATCATGTCATAAGTACAGATGTGGCAATTTAAAAAATGATAACGGAATACAGGGAGGGAATAAATTAAGACATAAGTTTCTGAAGTAGATGCAGAAATCACTGTCACTCTTTGTTCCAAAAGCCATGCAAGCTCACAAAAACCACAGGTCCTACTTTTTTCTTATTCAAAAATAATTATAAAATGTAGAGATACATTTTTAGATTTAGCAGCAATGTACACCAATGGGCTCAAAATATGAATCACCTGAAAAAAATCAGAAGATATTTAATTTCCTTTTTATAGACAGATTTAACTCACATCTGGGAAAGCGGTCTGTGGAAGTCTTATCTGTTTCTTGGTTTCTGTCTCTAACTGATGTACAGTATGAAGCAATTGACTCCTTTTTGTTTATCTCCCCTTTTAAGGGACTTTTTACCATTTGAAAAAGGCATAATGAGCAAAATTATGATCAGTTCATTTTTTTAAATTATGAAGTATATTTTATAGAATAATGGATTTGTACACAGTCCTAAGTCTGTTTGCCTTTCTTAGTGTTTTGTTCCTGATACTTTTGACTTCATTTTTCAAGTACTTCTTTAAAAAGCCCAGAATAATCAGACTTTTTAGTGAATAGATTTCCCAATGCTTTTAATATACTTCTCCAACATGACACCAAGACCTCAATATTATTGTCCTAACTTAAAATTTGGTTATTCATTCTTCTTGTTCATTGAGAGGAACATAGATTAAGGTACTCATTTTTGCATGGAGCAAAACCCTTCCCACAGAGGGGCTTACATGGTTGCTCATGTAATCCACACATCTACACATCAGGCAGTAGCTCAGATTTACTTCAGAGGTACCATATTGTATGTAATGATTATGGTTTGGTGGGTTTTGCATGCTGTTTCCATAGGCTTGCACAAATGGAAACTCACTGACAGTGCACACATCAGGAAAAAAAACCAACTGTGATGTTTGCAAACCCTAGGTCTTATGGGTTTTGTGAAAAGGTTTGGCAAGTCTTAGCAATATTTCCAAACTGAGCTTTGCATTTGAGAAAGGCTCTTCAGTTTACTTAATTTGCTTTCAGCTTCTGCTGTGACATTTCACAGTGTAGTGAAGAGTGCTTGGGTGTTGGACATTCAATGGCTTTTTGGTGATTTTAAATTGGATAGTGAACTTAGTCTAGGATTTCTTGGGCAGAGATTTTTATGACGGAAAATCTCCTAATATCTTTGGTGTCAATTTTTTGACCATTATTTGATGAAATTTGCCTTTAGGTTACATATTGAATTCTTTGAGCCTTTGCTTTCTATTCGCAAATCTCCTCCTTTTCCCTTTCTCTGAGACTGTTACGCAGTACTTATAAGTGTGTAAGCTTTGTCTGAGCATCACACATGTTGTATATTTTGTCCTCTTGTCACACAGAAGTGTGTACAGGGTGTAGTGTTTCCTTCCGCAGTTTTCCATGGCTTGTACCTGGTAAGATACCAATGTGAGTGATTCTTCTCCCATAAAATTCAGTGCCTTGACTTAGAGAATATGCAGTAAAGCACGCTTCTAAATCACCAAATAATTCTATGATGATAATAAGTGCCCTCTACAGTTTAAAGAACTATTACCATGAAAGAGCATATTGTTTGCACTTGTAACCCTCACAAATGGATATTTCGAAATAATTAGGAATATGAAGAGAAGAATGAGTGTTCTGATCAACAAACAAGCAAAACTGCATCATACACTAAGTTATGCAGAGTTAGCAGTCATATCCGAACATAAATTAATGAATCTTTATAAATATTATTTTTCCAAAGAAGCATTTCCTTTCCCTCCATCAAAGCACGGGTTGCTTGCTGACAGCAAATAAGTATTATTAAATATTTCCTAATATAGTCCTTTTAACGTCACTGTCTAGACTTTAGCTGGTTGTAGAATTTTTCATTTTCCTTTTCTCTTTCATAACCTAGCTGAAATTAAAGTGAAAATAATTATAGGAAATAGATCACTCTTTGAAATGAAACAGACTTTTTCAAGGTCAGAATGATTAGTTTTATCACGTAGCAAGTTCTACTTTGACAGTTGGAGAAAAAAATAAATTAAACTGAATATTTAGTAATTTAAGTTTTTTGTTAAGTAATAAAGTGGAAATAATTACAGCTTGAGAGGAAAGCCTAGTACACACACTACAGATATTGTATCATAATTGCTAACTCAAGTCAAATACCTATTCAGAGCATGAAAGAAAGCGTTAGAATGATTTAAAGGAGAAGATGGTAAAAGATGTAAGTTCTGTTGCTGGTTAGGCTGTTGGTATAACATAGGACCACAATATAAGGTGTGGCTTTGTTTGCCTCAATTTCTTACCTGTCAGAAAGCAGAGAAAAGTATTTCCTTAAACAATGGATATAATTCATTAAAGCAAATAGCTTTTGCTATAGCTCATGTCCTTAAATTGAAGGTAATATATTTAAAAAGAGTAATATTTTCAAAATCCTTGAGTGATGTAGAAATCTATGTCTTCTTTCCAAATGTAAGAAAAGCTTCCTTATGAATCAGCAAGTTGTTGGTACCTAAATCTTACTTAATATCTTGGACAACAAAAAGTAAGTTTCTAAGTGACCTAGCAAAAGTTTTTTTGATCTCTCACGTACTGAAGTACAGCAATATAGAGAAGAGTACAATAAAATACTCAATATGAATGTAAACACAAATAAATATAATGCATGATCCAATACAACACTTTCATTTCTACTCATCAAATATCCTGACTGAGACTGCAATCTTTTATATTATTTCTGAAGTAATTATAGGAATTTACTTTCAGCATAGGAGAGAAACAAACTGCATTAAAATTCTTTCCTTAAGTCATGAGTTGTATGAGATTTTCAAGGAATATATATTAAATATTTCAAGTAATGCATATTTAGTTATACAGACCCTCATTATCCGTAACAACACACAGTGATCTCCAGACATTTAAAACAAGAAACAGACAGTTCTGTATGTGTGGTGTTATGCCTTCCATAAGATAAAATATTATTCATATTGGCTGTTTCTGCATCTTCATTTTCTTTAAATGATGGTTGTCCACAGCAGCCTAAAGCTAACTGGCATTTACATAGGCAATATACTTTTTGGTGGGCTTTTATTTTTTAATTATTTTTATTTTTAAGTTTTCCACAAGGCGAAGCCTGAAATTAGTTGCAGCTTAGTAACACTTTTTTTTTCATAATAGGCTTGGAACTCAGATAAGGCTCACAACATATGTAAAATGCTTTCCTTCTTTTAGGGGCACTTTCTCATTTTCCCATTGATACATTTCAGTATTGCTGTCAGTTAAATTCCTGATGGAGATCTGAGCTTCTGGCTGCATGACCTAAAACTGGATGATGTTAGGCAGAACCCTATGTTGCTGTGATGGCATAATGGCTGCTTTTAAAATCACTAGCCATTGAGTGTTCTTTGCCTTCAGTAGTGGTACATAAATATATCTTCAGAAAAGCAAATTTTCCTCCTCTTTGAAACTCATTTCATGCAATCTGCCTAATAAAGCTCTTTTGACAGTTTTTCATTGTCATAATATTTTATAAAAGCTTTATTAAACTAAGAGGCTTAAAATGGGTATCTCTAAATGTAGAGGACTGCAAGTTTTCAGCACAGTTTTATTATCATACTAATGCAAAGAAGCTAGCAAAGTAGGGTTGCAGTTACTTGAAAATCTTCTCTATTTTCCCCTTTCCACCAAAAAACCTTCAAATCTTCAGGGTTTTTTTCCTTTCCTGGGTCTATACATCCTTCTCTGTCCTTGCACAAGCATCCCTTGAAACAAGAAGACATGTCCTCCCAAAAGAGCAACAATTGAGACAATAAATTTCTAGAAAGCATTTATGCTATTCCTATTTTAAAGGGAAAACTACATAAACTTAGTATAACATCTAGCAAGTAATTATATCATCCAGGAAGCCAAAAGCAACATGGACCAGTGGCTGTTCAACTCGTTTTTTTGGGTTATTTTTCATGTTGCATTTTTGATGCTGTCTTGAACAGCAAAGAAAAGGAATTTTATTCAGTCAAGGAAATAAGCTTTACAAATATTCTGTCAGGGATGTTCAAAAGAGAAACTTTTTGTTCAACTTTTTCATTAATTTTTGCAGGAATTTTTTAAAAAGAATGTTTAAGAAGAACATTGCCTAACTGTGTAGGAATAAACCAAAGAAAGACTAAAGAATTCCTCTCAAATATTTATTTTTATTTTAATCTTAGCTTTCGAGTCATGTTGTTGGCCTGCTTCTACATTGTTGATGCTAAAAATAGTACAATTCCCCTTTATGTGGCTTTTCAGGATATGCTGATTTAAACTTTATTTTTGATGACACTGGCTCACTTCACAGTTGCTCATTTTTCTAAAGTTAGCTGGGCTGGGAGCAGAAGATATTCAGAATACATAATAATGAGATGAAATTATCATTTAAAGGAAATTTAAAGTTATTAAAAACTGTCTGAATCTGTGTTGCATTAAACCAAGGGGCAGTAGAGGTAAATACCAAACAGTGCTTTTCTTGAAAGTATGTATAATATGTACAGAATATGATATAGCTTATGATTTTGAACAATGACTTGATCCTTTGTTGTCCCTTTGTCCCAAGCAGCCAATTAATAGTCAGAGCAGTGAGTGACACATTGCTTCTGTTAGGGTGATGATCTCAATTATCACACAAGATTTCTGGTTCTGACCTCTTTTATTCAAGTATGTGAACAGTCCTTTTTTCCTCACTCGCGCTCAGAAGTGTCCAACAAATTCTTCACTTACAACTTCTCAGCCTGACTTTGCAGACATCCCATACCCCCAGAATTTTGTCCTTCTTTCTTTCAAGCCACAGGAATTTATTGGTGCCTCTCCAGCCACCTGCTAGCCTTTTGCCCCAGCATACAACACCGCTAATCATTCCTCTTCCCACCCGTCCCCACAGACGGATGGAATGACAGTCAGGTCAATCTTTCCAGTAAGGTCAACTGCTTTGGTCAACAGCTTCTCCGGTTTATGCTATCTTGTCATATAAAAAGACTTACTGGTTTCTTATTGTAGCCTGTAGGAGGAGTGCCTGACACAGCTATCATGCTTAACAAGATCTGCAGATAATGGGGTTTGATGGCTGTCATTAATACCTAAGAGTGCAATTTTTCCTGTGTGTCTGGATCGCTTGCAGAGTCCCATTGACTGCACTTAATTGGGGGGGATTAAAACCTGGTCTTCACAGATGAGATTGTGTAAATAGAGTGTTTTGAATAATACATTTGAAATTCACACTCAACTGCACTTTAGGCAAATATTTGAGTTCAGACATCTCAGATCTGATGATGAGAAAAGCTGCAGAAATACGAAAAGGGGTCTTTAAAAATCAGTTTAGGTCTCGTACTGGACACACATTCTGTCAAAAACAGCTTGTGGAAATTCCTAAAAAAGGGCCAAGCACAAGCCCATTTGTCTTGATAACAAATAATAGCCCCAAATTATTTTTCTGAGATCAAGGTTGATGGGAGGACAAAAGCTGCCTAGCTGTCGCTATGAAAAAGGGTACCAGGAGGAGATACTGAATAGAAACCACCATAAAGACTTGATCTGAAGTTTATGATGGCAATGGGGTTAATTATCCTTTGACTTAAATTGCAGCTGAAAAAGAAAACACTGGAAGTGACTGTCTGGGATTATGATCGATTTTCCTCAAATGACTTCCTTGGTGAAGTGAGTATCTTATTTCCTCCTCTCTAACCCTGTCTAGTTATACTGCATGCTGGTATTTGGAGACTGTTCACTTCGAAGATATGGTGCATATGTTAAGTAAAACCTCTCTTACACCACAGTTTTACTGCTGACTTCATAACAAATTACCAGGATTTCTTTCATTTACACATGAAAAATGCCTTCCTTTTATCTCAATAAACTGTGGGAAAGTTCATTTAGGACTCAACACAATGTTACTTCACTGAAAATTAAGATTTTTTTTTTTGAGCATGAGATAGTAACAGCCTTCACAGTGACTGAATGGGGAATTCTTGTTATGACTGATAAGCTGTCTGCCTTGACTCTAACATAACATGGGAAGGCTGAGGAGGAATCAGTCTTTGTAAATGATTAAAGGATTAAGTCCTTCCATCAAACCATAATTTAGCACATGCACAAGTATCTGCAAGTGTGAGTAATTTGGTCTTGCTGATCAAGGTCTCATTTTTAACATTACAGACTAGTAATATCAGTACCAAAGTATGACTGAAGGTAAAATCTTGTAACTAATAATAAATGAGATGAGTGATCATGGGAAGAAGTATGCTCTCTCTTTTAAAAGCAAATAAACCGACATATGCATGTATAATACAGAATTACCAGCACTAACTCTGATGTCAAAAAAGTAATTAAAAATTTTATTACAAAAGAGGATTATAATTAGAAACAGAAGCCCAGGAAAATAGATTGCTCATATGCAGAGTAACTCAGAGTATCTCCGTTCATTCTGCATTTCAATTTTGCAGAAAAGGCACTCAGTTCAGCTCCAGTTCCCCTTTGTGTAACTACAAAACTGAGCAATCAGTGCCACTATTTGAACAATTACTAAAATAAATGTATAGGAAGCAGCTACATGATTACTTATTTCCTGCATACTGCATCAGTATTCTTGTTGAGTTCTGCATGTTTGTCCAAATGCAGGGCTTTATGGAATATTTGCATCATTGTTATTTATGACATTTAGAAAATGGATGCTCCAGCAGCTGCTTCTATAGGAAGATTTAAACTTTTGCCTTCAAATATTTTCAACATCTAGAACTATCTTATTTATTAAATTATTCTAACCTAAATATTAAAGCAGTTCTTCATGGAAAAGAGGAATGGAAAAGAGTATCCAGTGTATTTCAGGAGCAAGATGTCCAGAGGAATCCTGCACCATAACATCAAACATGGAATATTCAAATTGTGCCCTAAGGACTTGGTTGAAGAGGGCCAGCACCACTTGTGTGCCCCAGATGGCGAGTGGCACATCAAGGTTCACATCCATGGAATGTGAACCTCTTCTACAAAGCAGAGCCCCTAGCCTATCTATACTGCCTATTGGCAACAATCCTCAGCCAGGCTGGCCTCCAAGTCATTCCCAAAGCCATGACCAAAAACCACACGAGGGAGCATGCTAAATAGTTAATCTGTTCAGATGAAGTGTAGACCTAACCAAACGACCAAGCCAGGTCATATACAACCTATGAAGCTGGAACAAAAAAGGAAAGGCTTTTAACCTTCTAGAAAAAACCAGTTGTGAAGAGACTTCCTCATCCCTAAACTTGAAGAGGCTGTCTTTTTTTCCTAGTCTTGTAATAAACTGATGAAGACATTGTTCCCTGAGGTAATTGCACACTTTATTTGTCTAGCACTTCTAAAACTTCCCTACCTGACATCAGTTTTAACCCTCTCACCTTAGAGCCAAATGCAAGGCTATTTTTGTCCTGTCCTTCATTCAATACTCTGTGATGACTCTTTAGTTCTTTACATCTCTCAGCCCTCTCAGCTGCAAGACCATTAAAGGAAGAAGGGTCCTTATTTGTGCCAATGCTTTTTTTTTTTTTAATTTTTAATTTTTAAAAAGAAATTTCACAAAATTCCTGTTAGCAGTGCAGCCAAGGTGCACATTGCCATTGCATCTCCCTTTTTTTCCAGTGAAGTTTCGAGGCCTAAATGGCCTATTGAATTCTATTATCTTAGTGAAGTGCAAAGGTATCCTATTCTTTTCTTTTTGTTACAAATTCTGTATGTGTGGATTTTTGAAAAGGACCAACAAGCACCGGTCTCATAGAATCATAGAATTGTTTTTGTTGGAAAAGACCTTTAAGATCATCAAGTCCAACTGTTAACCTAGCACTGCCAAGTCTAACCACTATGAAAAGCAAATATCAAATTATTTGCCCCTTTACTAACACTGAAAAAAAGGAGAAAATAATACAGCCTGATACTTGTATTAAGATATGTCTCTACGGAGGCAGAATGACTAGATGTCTTTTCAGTCTAGCTTTCAAGCTAGTGCTCACAAGCCACCCTTTGAACTATCTAACCATCTTGGTATGGAGCTAAGCCTAAGCTCATAGTCTTTACTGAGGTCCTGTTGAGAAGACATATTAGTTCAGACACATCACTATGCTGGGTTTGGGATCACAGCCAGCTTATCAGGTGAGGTCAGAGCATGGGCAGAGTCCTGAATCTGTCAGCACACAGCCTTAAACCCTTCTTACATTTGATTGCAACTTCTGGTTACACAACTGTAGACTCTTCTGCTGTACGCAATCATTAATAGATCAGATACAAGCCATGGATTGTACTTTGATTTATTTGTAGGTATTGATTGAGTTATCCAGTGTCTCGCAGCTTGACAACACTCCTCGGTGGTATGCTCTGAAGGAACAGAGTGAAAACATTGATCACGGGAAATCTCATTCTGGACAGAGTAGCCAGCAATCTCCAAAACCATCTGTCATCAAGAGCAGAAGTCATGGAATTTTTCCAGACCCCTCCAAGGGTAGGAATGACTTGGTATACCAGATATGAAATGTTTTCCCAGATGATGGGAAAACCTTTGCTATGTGGAAGTTCTAATAGTTTGCTATGAAGTTTGTATACACCTTTATTAAAAACCTATTTATCTGTCTGATTAATTCATTGGAGCCAAAGCTTAATTTGTTTTGATCAGTGCCAGCCAGCTTACTGAGTAATTGTGTGCTTAAAACAGCTGTTTACAAGCTCTATGTGCTTTGCACATCTACTATAGATTCTGTGCCCTTTTCATTTTTCTGGTAGCCTTGGCCAGATTCAATACATATTTAGCTTTCTATTTTTCATGTTCCTTAAATATTCTATGACATTTTATCTTCTGGAAATGTCACATTAATATTTTATAGAATAACAATTATGCTATAATAATGCATATGCATTTCCGGTCAATGATAATAGGCTGTAGCATATCTCAGTTGTATTGGAAATTGGTGGAGCTGATATAGTAGAATTATACTAGTGTTTAGAAAAGCAGAATTGATCGCAGTGTCTCCTGTTCTGATAAATTTCTCTCTCTTTTTTTTTTTTTATACTAAGCAGTCAGTGCCCAGTTGCTCACTTAAAACACAGTGCTTGTCATATCAAAGCAAAAGCCATCCCAAATAGCATCCAGATGAGAGCCTCAGAGTGATAAGACTCTGCTCCATCTCCTCTCTATTTCTCTGTGTAATGTTTTCCTAGGGATTGGTGTGTATATAAGGTCTATATTGAAATTAGAGGTTAGTACAGAAGCTATTGTAAGTTAGGCTGTGGTTTTGATCGGAGCATTCATCAGAATAAAACTGCTTGCATTAGTTAAGGATTCAGTACCAGTGTAAGTGATGCTAGTTAGTCTCTACATACTAGAGAAGTAGAAAGTGGAAAAGCAAATTAGTCTTTAGGCTACCCCGTCATTCTACCAGTATGAACCAGCACAGGAGGCATAATTCACAGGTGATAGAAACCCTGTAGTAAAGTAATTATTCCCTGGGCCAGGGAACAGTGGGGAAGTGGAAAATGGTGCTTCATAAGAGTTTCCTAATCATGATATATCCTGAGACTTTGAATGGCATTGTACAGCTTAATCTTTATTCCTTGTTGTGGAATGCAGCTAGAAAGGCCAGTCAAAAGTAGGAAAATGAAATTGTTTGTTTGTTTTAAATAAATGCAACAGTTGTGCGTCTTCATTTTCTTAGTAGACATGCAGGTGCCCACCATTGAGAAATCCCACAGCAGTCCAGGGAGCTCCAAATCTTCCTCTGAAGGACATCTACGCTCTCACGGTCCATCTCGCAGCCAAAGCAAAACCAGCGTCACTCAAACTCACCTTGAAGACGCTGGGGCAGCCATCGCCGCTGCTGAAGCAGCTGTCCAACAGCTTCGCCTTCAACCAAGTAAAAGACGCAAATAAATTCCTCAGCATGGCAGCTTAATGTTCATCTGTTGCCTTTTTCCCTGCTGTCCTTCCCTTTTTGGCTATTTTTTTTTTCTGTTCTTGGCACACTGTGCTCACTCTGTTCAATGTCTTTCTTTGTGTGCCTGTGTGTGAATACATATAATTACAATATACTCTTGTATTTAGAAGTCTTTTATTTATTTATTTATTTTAATTTATATAGACTGCAGTGAAACTGGCTGTTTCTCCATCAGTCCCTTCACTCATGGTCCATGATGTTCCATGGTTGTGCATGACTCACAGAGAATTCCATTGTGTGGTGTTGTTTTGATGTCACTAAATAGCTACCACTGAAATAATCAAAACCTGCAGAGATGCAGCTGCCAGCTCTTCAAGTTGCACACAAGTACCGAGAGCACATTAACAATAAGATATATCTATAAATAGTAATCAGGAAGGACAGTACTATATACACAAAAGAAGATTTAATGTTAAAGAAAAAAGTTTTTTAACTACATGGCTGAGATTTCTATTTTGGAAACATGACTGTAAATATCTAATTTTTTTTTGAAAGGAAATATAGGCAACCTTCTTAATATCTCTGATAAAATCATGTTAGCGATGAGCAGAACAGCAATAGACTAATACATTAAACACATTAAATGCAAAATCATTAAACACAGAAAAGCATTAACATCAGATTTTAACAATGTTATCAAGTTAGCAAAGTCAAAGGGAGTTGAGAGCTAAGTCAGGTGTCATAGTTCAATTTTTCTAGTAATTTTTTGTGCCATGGATTGATTAAGGGTCAAGATAGATTTCATCTGACAACTTTGAATAGATGAATAAATTAAAACTTTTCCATTCAAAAGGATTGCTCTCCAGAGTATACTTCAGACAGGTATCTGATTGCTAGTTGAGGGTTTAGTTGATGGCAAATTAAAACTCTCTGACTGTGGAATCATTGTGTTTGTCTTCAGGATTTGTTGATATGCCATAAACTTACCATGGTATAATGCAAAAACACGGGGGAAATTATTTCCCTTGTCTTCACCATCATTAATAAAGAAACAGCCAGTTTTAATACTCTTTAATGCTGTGCATGTGGTGTCTCTTTGGTGTTTGAAAACACTACTTATTTAAATACAGAAAAAAACACTTCTGTTTGCATGAATAACATTTAAGCTGGTTCCATCTGAGGATACATACTCTGGGTTTCCATTTCACCCACACTGCCACAGCAGCACATAAAAGCGGTCAGTCTAATCATGCCAGGAAGCAGCACAGACACAGCATAGCAGGAGTCCTCCCTATTCAAAGAACTCAGTCTGACAATCTGCCTCCACCAGCCAATGACAACAAAGACCAAAGCCAACTAGCCCTCAGGAAAGTGATGTCTGATGGACCAGTCAAGCCTGAAGGAGGTGAGCAGAAAGACATGGTTAAGAAACCAACCACATCCTAAATCCTTCTTGCCATGTCTACTAATTCGTTGCGATATTTAATTATTTATTTTACCCCTCCATTAAGTGCTGTAGTGTTAACGTGAATCAAGAAGTCTGCTTGATTTTTCCACATCAGTGCATAAGTCCATAATGAAAAACTATGCTAAGAAATATTACAAAACAACAAATGTGTGCACTTCCATTCCACTGGAGGACTTATACTTCTGTTGAAAAATGATATAGCTTTGCTCATGTCATTGCCTAATAAAAAGCATGCATCCAAGTTAGTCTGCTTAAGCATGACTGAACATTTCTTGTACTGTGACAAAAAACTAATTGCACATTTTTGTTTCTGGAATTCTAATCGGGTCATTAACAATTTCTTTTTCTTCTCCCAACATAGCTGTTATATCAAAAGTCATTAGCATAGATAATTTTTCAAACCGCCAGTGGAAAGGAAAGGAATTTTGATCCATGTATAGCTCAATCTCTTGATAACTTTCCTATTAGCTTCTTAAAAAATTATTTTCTACCCCTAGGAACCTGTACATTAAACCTAAATACCACATATCATCAGTTTATCCCCTCATTATAAATAAAGAGCCAGAATCTCAATTGGTTCAAATTGGCACTGTTCTTTTGACTTCTGGAGGATTTTGCTTATTTCCATGGAATCTGAGGGATTATCCCAATAAACTTACAGACTGGACTCTGGATCTTTTCTTGTGCTGTAATTCCTTCCCAAGCTCTCATGATTCATTGAAGGTTTTTCTGTCAACACCATTGCACACCGTGGACTATACAGTCCGGCTGAGAAGGTTGTAGAAGAGAAAGAGGGAATGATGCTTCAAACAATATACCCTAAAGGCAACGAGCCATGAAGAGAACTAGTGTGATGTTAAAATGGCTAATTAACAAGGCCAAATTTAGAAAATAATTTTAAACTTTGTATTTAGAAATAACAAGCTGTTTCTCACGAGACCTTTAAGAACTCTTCCATAAATATATCTATCTACACACATGTGTGCATCCACCCACACACATATCATCTTACTCTATAGGTCAACTCCAGACACCCAGTTCACACAGAAGCCAAAGGATATCATGGTACCTGTTTAGGCATCGTGACTGAAAGGCCCATCGTATTCCTGGGATATATACCACAGAAATCTAATTTTGGTAGGAATGTCCTATGAGGAGTGGCTAAGGACTTTGGGTTTGTCTAGTTTGGAACAATGGAGGCTGAGGAGTGGGCTCATTGCTCTCTACAGCTTCCCAAGGAGAAGTGGAGAGAGAGGTGCTGAGCTTTTCTTCCTGGGATCCAGTGATAGGATGTGTGGGAATGTTCAAAACTGCACCAGGGGAAGTTTAGACTGGACACCAGGAAGCATTTCTTTACCGAGAGGGTGGTCAGACCCTGGAACAGGCTTCCTAGAGAGGTAGTCGATGCCCCCAGCTTATCAGCATTTAAGAGGCATTTGGGCAATGCCTTTATTAACAAGCTTTAACTTTTGGTCAGCCCTTAATTGGTCAGGCTGTTGGACTAGATGATCTATTCTGTTCTGTTCTGTTCTATTCTATTCTATTCTATTCTATTCTATTCTATTCTATGTAACTCTTAAGATCTTTTGAGGTGTCACATCTGTAGAGATTTATCATAAATAAATGTAGAGATTATCATAAAAACTTGTAGTCCTGTGATGCCTTTTGGCATAAACAAATAATGCTAAAACACTTTGCTTTTGATAGAAGTTGAATCAGGGTTCACATATACTTTTATGATAAGGAAATAGCTAGGCTGTTGGCTTCAAGTACACTTGCCACTGAACGGTTATGCTAGCTTCTTTACTTTTAAAATTGAAAAAAAAATATGCATTAATATGCATTTGGCTCAGCAATTTTAGAAGCATCATAGAGAGTTCTGGGAATAAGAGACCACATTACTATCATTAATATATAAGTAAGGTTAGAGTTACTCTGAAGACACATGGTACTTTTGTCTTTTTACTTCTGATGAATATACACAATGCATGGTCACCTACACAAAGTTTACAAGACTGGTTTCAGATCTGTGAGAAGTTTTGGCTTCTTCTTATTGTACCAAAACTAGTTTGTCCTAATTTATTCATTTGAGGTGGGCCAGTAATTACCATTTTGAGGTTAATGGCACTCATGCATTGCAGCAGGAACAAAAAACAAGATTAGTTAATTGCAATCTTGTGGAGTATGTCAGTAAAACCAGAAGAGATTATGACCTTGAAGAGAAAAAGCACCAAAGATACTCAAAACAGCTTTCAGTTTATGGAGTTCTTTGCATGAGAAAGAAGAGATGAAGGGAGAGGTTTCCCCTGTAGTTCAAAAATCCTAAAAATTAAGACTGTTGTGAACAATGAATATCAGGGCATCAGCAGTTTCCAAGTCCATTCCTACAGGGATGCTGCGTGATTGTGGTACCCACCCCCATTACAGCCTACTTCATCGGCACCTGGAAAAGAACCCATTATGAACTGGTTTTATAGATTGGAACAGTCATCTTGGCAAGTTAGTAATTTTTTGTCACTAAATCTCAAAGCCCTTTCTTGAAGAAGTCATTACAGATAATCCACCACAGTACTATTATTTTTTACCACACTTAAAGTATTTCTCTGTGAATTTATCAGAGAACAGCACCTTTTAGCATAACTGCTTCGGTTTTTTTCAGCCCAAGCACACAAAGTAGTAGTAATCTACCAAGATTTCCACAAAGGTGATGGGAAAAATTCTATTCTGTGAGTGATCATCAGTCCTTCTCTACCTAAGAGAACCCTTAGAATGTGTTTTCTCCTTTAACCTACTCTCTCAAAAGCTTTTTTTTTTTTTTTTTTTTTTCTCCTTGAACTGAATTGGCATTTTGAAAAACAAAACAAGAACCCTCAGTCATAGAATGTCCCAGAGAAATCTTTCTCTACTTCTGACTCCTAGGACCTTTTCTGCTGGATGTATTTTGTCAGTTATTAACTGTATGCCTGCTGAGAAGTAAAAAGGAAATCATAAACCAAAACCAGCACCCATGGTATACTTATATTTAGTGAACACAAAGGACTTGCATCAGTTTAAGTTTACTGTATTAAACTGTTTCTGTGTTCATTTTAATCAGTAAAAAAATGTATTTTAATCAATCTGGTTTAAAAGGTTAAGCTACAACAGAAAACACTGGTCTTTGGTCAGCATCTTTGTAAACCCCAATATTCAGCTACAGCATTTAATTAAAAATAAACCCTGAAATATAATTTCCTTGTTGCCAGTGAGAGATAAGAGTGTGATCTGTAAAGAAACCAATTGCATAATGCACATTCCCATCACACCCCTCAGAGAGGAAAAATAAAATTTCAGAGCCAATTCTTTGAAGGCAGAAGTTGCAAAGGATCCAAGCCAGAGGGAAAGAGCAGTGCCTAGGTTTGAGTTAATTTGATTTCGGTTTTTGTGAAAAATCTGAATCATTGCCAATTACACATTCACATAAAATTAAGCATATTCCTTTCAACACAAATCTGTGTATTAGGGTTTATCTACCAGATGAGTCAGTTTTAGAGACAGTGTAAATCAATTCACCTCCTTTTAAGTCAGTAATTTATCCCACAGAAGGATCTTTCCATTATATGGAATTTACGTGGTAGCTCACTTACATTTTAAATACAATAAATGAGCTTAGAGTTCTTCAGATACTTGAACACTTAGAGATATTCTGATGATAATTACGAGTTCTCTGGATATATGCATATAAAACAGTAGGTGTATCTGAAATATATTTATTTACTGATCTTGTATAAAAGGCCTTTTCAAAGCCAGTTTACACTTTTAAAAGGATGAACTACATGCTTTAGTTTTGATAACTTCCAATAAAGTGAATAAGACAGACGAGGGAGAGCAAAATTTCCCTTCAGTGTCCATGTGAAGTAGAAATGTACATCAGCTCTGCCTCACTAGAATAGAAAGTGTACTTTCCAGTGAAATAGGAACTTCAGAGCACAAAAAAAAAAAAAAAAAAAAAAAAAAAAAAAAAAAAAAAGTGTTCACCATATAGTCCGCATTTATCTTCATATCTGGTCATTTTTTAAAGTACACAGTTTTATAGGGAGTTGTGTTCTCTACATGGATGTTTAACGTACCTGCTTTATGGGTAAAATTCCATGGGCTTATTTGCAGAGGAAGAGGTGGCAGTTTTGCCCCAAAAGATACAATGATTGTACAATGAAAAAAACAATTCCTTTTTTACATCAGAATACTGAATGGTCAACAACAAAAAAATATTTTATGACCAAAAGAGAGAATTTCACAAAAAAATATTTTGTTTCTTCCTAGCATCTTTGGAAAACAGTAAATTATTATTTAAATACATTATTAGGTGATTTTAAGCCTGAACATCATTATAGTCCTATGCATTCTTCTATCCTTTCAAACAGACACTTGTGAGAGAGAAGCTACAAGTCAATATGCTGTTGCTTGAACATCATATGATGATGGATGCCATATGCATCTTCTCTTTTATTTGGCACACATTAAAAAACCAACCAAACCAGCAAGTAACCTGCCAGGAGAAAAGCACTGCTATACTCTTGACCTGAATTAGTTAGCAAATGTTAAAGATCTAGACAAAATACAATGTCTTTCAGTTAAAGGTCCAAACATACCTATTAAATTACCATTCAAGGGAATACAAACAATATAGTTCTACAGCAATTTATGTCTTTTTTTCCTTTTTTTTTTTTTTTTTTAAATCAATAATAGAAAGCCCAAACCTCTGGGGATTTAAAATCACAACATTTTCTGAAAACCTCCAAATCTAATGCATGTACCCAGAACCTATTTATTTCTCCCATCTCATAGAGGACATTTCATCTTTTACATTATAAATTTTCCATCATGATACAAAGTTTTTCTGTGATATCCTAAGAGGAAACTACTTTCCAAATAGTTGTGTGTCAAGTGATTTTACTGGTCAGAGGGAGGTCTACTATCAGAGCCAATGCTGTTAGCCAGAATATCTAGAGAAGAGAGACTATGCATCAGCATTTTCACAATTGTACCCAAATGAGTAAAATGTCATTTTATACCTCTCAAAAACATCTAGATTAAAACACTTTATTTCAAAAGGCAGCATACCTGTTTTTAACTCCCTTGATCCAACAACTTTGACAAAAGTTCACTTAAGTGTCACCATAACAGGTAAAGCTCCCCAGAAATGTGATGTGATGTATGTACCAGGATATTGCTGGCACTGTAAAATCCATGATACAGGTCTGAGCCAGCACCGTGTAATTTCTAGTCACTTAGCTGCAAGAGATTAAAATTAACAGGAGTTTTCCTTATTCCTAAGTTCTATTTACTGGTGTTAGCAACAATGTGGAGTGAAAGGAAAATGATTCCTAGGTTCTATAAATCTTTTAGACTGGATATAATTGTAGATTTAAATACCTGGGTTTTTTGGGTCCCTTTAGGTCTATACCCATTTTCACACTTTCAATAGATGATGCCATGTCCTAATTTCCTACAATAATTTAGGATGTTTCCTTCACCTTTTAAATAATATACTGCCCTAAACTGTTTTATGCCAGCTTCACTAGTCTCTTAATTTCCAAGTTAAATGGGCCTTCATATTGCTACAAATAACCCATTTCCAAGAATCATTATCAAAACAAGAACAGTTTGTCCCCACTCTCTGCAGATAGCAATAATCTGAGGCTGTCGTTTGAGTCTTGTTTCAGTCTAATAGCTGGCACATTTTGCTTCGGCTATTTCTGCTATTTACTCTTCCACCATTTTAAGCTGACATATAATTTCAGGAAATTGCTCAGATTCTTCATTTGATAACTCTTATTTCACCAGTCTATTAGATGGTAGCCGAACCCTACCGAGCACATGGAAGAAAATTATTTCATCAGAATTGCTTTGCTGGGTAAAGAAATGACATCACCACAGTTTAAGATGAGTGCTGTTCTGCCATTACTCACTCCAAATGGTAAATTTCTCTGTAAGGATTGTTTTGAAATTTCACAAAATATCGCTGCTCAGTGTGCGGTCAAAGCCATGTCTAATATACAAACGTGGCTGAGATGGGTGACACCATGGTCTAGAGTACTCTTCAATATGAGGAAGAGTGAGGGAAAGAAACTATCAGAACTGACCCGAGGTATATGCCTTTCATCATTAGTTAAGATTATTAGTTATTATGTTGCCAGTTCACAAAAGATGCAACTAGCAGTCTCAGCAACAGGGTTTTACACTGCAGAACCTTACGGAGCAAGCCTGAGCAGCGCTTGCTTTTAGTGCTAGAAAACACTTCATAACAACAGGTAAACAGGGACCTCGGGCAGCTGGAGGTTGGAGCACTTGAAGCACGAGGCGACTGAGAGTGAAGAGCAAACGAGCTTCTGCCAGAAGACGCTCTGTGACATGCCCAGTCCGTTGGTCAGCAGATAAGTATCCAAAGCAGATCGGTGATTTCATCTACTCCCATGGGCTTGCATCTCTTTGAGAAGACTCAGCATGATACTATCAGCCCTTTTTTGTTACCCAGGGTTTCTCACAAGACTGCCAGTTATAAAGAACAATTTTTTCAAGCAATTAGACACAAAGTCTCAAAATTTAATCCTGAATGCATACTCAAAAGCATTTTTCCCTCCTCTTGTTTAGTCTACAAATAGAACTGTCTTTCCCGATGTGTGTTGACAGTTGTATTTCTGCTTCTAAACAGGTACCTGAAAAGACAAACATCCACAATTTAATTCCCAGGAGAAAGTTTTGTTTGAGTCTGTTCTTTTATCCAGAGGAACCACAGACAGCATAGTCCCATTTTTCAAATTTAAGTCTGGTTTGGTTTTTTTTTTTTAATATTTTTTTATTTAAAAAAAAAAAAAGGTTCATTCACTGTAGAAGAATGGCTGGAGTGGCTGACAGTGCCCAGTCGTTTCCATTTTGCTGCTGACTGATTTGACAGTTCATGTCTATAGGTCTCATATGAATTATCTATCTCCCTTAGTTTAGGTTTACAGAAAACATCTTCTCTGTTGTAAAAACAGACTTTTCTGAAAGATTAAGTGAAATCATATGACTTCCATTCTTTCCTTTCTTATTGTTTTTAATATATCTTCTTTGTAATAAGGCATTGTTTATATGTTTTCCTTGGTTAGGAAAGCTGATTTTCTAACTGCATCCATAAACCAAAGCATAACCAAAATCATGTTTTTACCATACATGCATTCATCTAATATCATGCTAAGAGTAATAATTAAAACAATTTTTAAAAATAAATTTTAAAAGATGGAGCTAAAAGGTGACGTCAGTACTAGCCTCAATTTTCTTTAATCAGCGATTCTTTTCCAAGAATGCATAAGGGAATATGCAGATAAATATCATTCTGTAGAAGGAATTTTTTTTTTTTTTCCCCTGTAAACAATACAGAGTACAAAAGGTACCTGGCTAACCATTATCTTCTTTTTTTTTTTTTTTTTTTTTTTTTTTTTTCTTGGAAACCCCTGATCCTACACCAGGGATAACATTATGATCCACTTTCTTAGAATCTGAAAGAATTCCTGTAAGCAATCGAAAGCTCTTCTGATTCATTTATGTATTATTCACTAGAATGGCTGAACTGAAAGTTTTGCTCATGCCAGCCTGTACAACAACAACAGACAGTAAAACCGTGTCACTCAGAGGCAGCATTAACACCACATTGCTAGCTACCACATATGACATGTCTACCCACCCACACCTTCAGAGAACATTTCATCTCATTGGGGAACTGCCAGCCACAGTAGGATTAGTAGTTGAAAATGAAATCAAAGCTACAACAATAGCTTTGTATAATAGGGAATTCTGTGCATTATTTCAGAGGAAGCAGCTTATATTAGAGTTTAAACTTTCATTTCCCATTTCTATTCTTCATAGTCCAATAGCTGGAAAGCCCAGACATCACTGAAGTTACAATCCTTAAAAAGTCCCAAGCACTTGACAAACTGCATCAACAGTTCATGGAGAAGGGGCTGAAGGGAAAGAATATTTCCTCTCTCCCTGTAAGAGGCCAAATGATGATGCTGGGTAATGATCTTCAGTTAAGCTTACTCTCTCCCATCTGCTGAGGCCTGAAGAGTCTTTTCTTTCTTCTAGAAATGAAATTATTTCAGCATCACATGTAATTGGCACCAAAACCTTGCATATGGGAATTTTTTTTCCTAAGAGTTTCTAAAAGTATTCTAAGCATTCAAAGAGTTTCTAAAGGTGGTTTGTTTGTGGTTTTTTTTCCCCCTAAAAATCAAGAAATAATTTGAAAAACCAATGGGAAAGGAAGCAATGAAACATAGTTCTTCCATACTCTGGATACTTAATATTCAAATGATGGCACTTGGCTTTGCCCAAGCCCCTATTCAAATACATGTTTTACATTTAGGCAAAGAAAGACTACACCTTGAAGTATCAGGCACCTCTGTGATACCAGAAGAGAATATCCAATTGCTGGACCTCAAAAACCAACTTAATCCATACAAAACTATTCAACTGTCTACAGACCAAGGCACCTCCCACCAGAACTTTAATGTCAAAACCTGAGAACTTAGGCATTTTCTAGCATAGGTAGCTGTAAGCAGAAACTCTGTAACTCAGAAGTGAACCTGCCCTAATCTCACTTTAGTTACTTGTCCTTTATGTGGATAGGAACACAACCGGCCAAGAAGGGTGGCAATTGCTCTGATACTTATAGGGCTTCACAGACGTTACAAAGGCTAGTAAGACTAGAGGAGTACCACAGTGAACTCAGCCTTTCTTGTTAAAGTTCCTAAGACAATGCTTGCATTTTTTCAAAGAGAAAGGGCAAGACTGCAAATGAATATACAAACTAGTCCCTTGCACATGAGAACAGGGAAAAAGTTCTAACTTTCAACTTAGAGTACACATCTAACCATGGTTATTCTAACTCTCAGGCAAAATATTTCCTGGCAGTAGGCATCACCACATCTTCAAAACTTGGAAGTTTCCTATATAACCAGCAGCAGAAGCTTAAAGGTCTAGATTTATCTGAAATATATAGATATATAGAAAGTGTTGGTGTCTCATGAGTTATGAAGGGGTTCTCTGTATCCAAATTCTTAATTTGTCAACAACAGGAGCTGTAAATCTATTTGTGGATTTCATCTCTTGCCCCAAACTGATGCTGTAGTTTATTACTTTCATAGAGTAGACAAGAAAAAAAAAATAACACTGAACTTCAGAATTTTCAAAATCCAGTCATGAATCTAAACTTGGATCCATTATAATCATTCACTGAGAGATCTTATGGGAAAAAACATCAATATAGAGAAAGATGTAAATTAGTGAAAACAGTAGAGAAACTAAAAATACAGCATACTGAATGGATCATCAGGAAACAGCTGTTTCAAAAGAAATAACTATGTTTTGACTATAAATAGATGCAGCAAAACTTCTAAACCATTTATAAAGGATTAATTCAACCTTTTCTAGCTTGAACTAAATTCTAGGTTGTTACTGGTAGTAGAAATCCACCAGTAAATGTATAAGAAATAACTTCAGGCACTAGCTTTTACAGCAAAATCAATAAAAATAAGAGCCTAGATATGAACCACCCTTTCAACCACATATGTTATGGTGGAGGTGCATGCTACACTTAGCAAACTCATGCCTAAGGGAAGGACTAAAGACACTTCCTTGTGCTGGCACAATACTGTCTTGGCCTCCATGGGTTTTGCGAATGTGTGGCTTTCCCAATTGTTCTCGCCTATGAGGTATTTGTCATGCCATCGCAAAAAAACCCCTCCAAACCAACAACCAACAAAAAAAAACCTAACAAAAACCCTAAAGAACCCTCAGAATCCCAAACAGCAACATCAGAAGTCATACGGGTCACAGAAACACTGAGAACTGAGGTTATGGATTAGTTTGGGACAGGCATGAGAGAGCCCCAATTCAGGCTGTTGAATACAGGGCAGCTGGCAATCATGCACTGGAGAGGAGAGCTGGACCTCTCTTCTCTGAAATCTTGCTCTTGCCCGACATTTCCCACCAGCAGTTTCCTGATGGGTCACCGTAGTAGGAATTCACTCACAGCACCACAAACCGAAAGTGATAGAGCAACCACTGCTCACAGCTGCCTGAGCAGGGCGCACTGCTGTGCTCTGCCTGCCTCTGCGGAAAAAACACGGGTGGCTTTCTCTCCAGATGAGATACTGAGAGTATCTGTTAATAACACTATGAATTTACAGTTTATTAATTTGTATTACTACCCAAGAAGATAGCCTATGATCAATATAGAAAATCATGAAATAAAGCTAAGGAATATTTTGTCTGAAAATAATCTATAGTGACAGATTCCTTCTGCAGCTGTAGGCAACAGTGAAACAGAGGAGGCTAATAGAGTATTTTGTTAAAAAAAAAAAAAAAGACTTATGTGACAGCTCAGTTTAGCAGTGAACAATCGCTTTGCAGAGTAAGAGTTCTGTCTTAACTCACAGTTTGGACAAAGGATTGCTTATTTCTCTCTTCTAGTTTCAATTATTAATCTTCTTTTGCGTTACGTTTGAAAAGTCATACTCAGCTTCCTGGTCCCACATCAGGGAGCATGCAGCAACCTTCACCAAAAATTTTCATTCAGTGAAACATAAGTAATATTGGTTGCCAGTTTAAGGCAAGACACCATTGGGGCTCTGGCTCTTATTTGAAGTAATTTCCATTTAGATATTTTACTAATTTCTGGTTTAAAGAAGAATTTATTTTAACTGCTTGCATTAGAGTTTCATAGTTTATCAAAATAACATAAAACTTCATTAAGTCTTCATAGAAAAAAAATTTTAAAGAAAGTATTTTTTATCTTCAGGATATATGCTTAGTCATTTAGAAAAGAAGAAATATGACAATAGTAGCTGTAGAAGAGGACATTTAACAAAAAAAAAAATTCCTAAAATCTGTATTAATATTCCCAGAAAATTGTGCTATTCAGTATGAGAATAGCTAGTCTACTGTGCCTGTATTAATTATTATGTGTAATGTCACCATGTCCTTTTTGTTTACATTTCTCAACTTGCTAAAGGCTGAATACTGGAAGATTTGTTCTTGTAGTACAATATCCAAACAACAAAATAAAGCATCTGAATTAAAAATAACATATGCTGGTGTACATTTTCTACACCAAATGGTCTTAAACAAGATTAGGGCAGCTCCCATCAAAATATGTGCATTAAAATTCTAGGCATGTATTAGGAAAGATCCAGATGGGTAGAAGCAGTTGAGAAATATAATGCAGTAGCTGTGTTACGTCTGAAGAGGGGTGAAGGTCTTCATACAGTCTCTGTGACTATAGACGGTGTACCTATATTTCCTTTCAGCTTCCTCTCCTCCTCAAAATCACCAAATGCCAAGAATGTTTCATGAGGAATATGAGGAATGCCCACTGGGAATTTCATTTTTACAAGATTACCATATGAAATGTTTCAGATGAATAACTGGTTTTCTGTGGCTTTAATCAGAAAAGCAGTGTTAATCAATCTAACCCATTCTTTTTTTCCTTCAGGTTGTTGATTTGAACAATTAACATGACTGAAGAAAAAATATGGTGGTATACTATTTGGTTTAGAACCCCTTATTCTATGTGAAAATAAATAATATCTGCAAAAGAAGATAACACAATACTGGAATGTAAAGTAAAAACTGAAAATGTTTGCAGTGTGTATTTTGATAAATTACATTTTTTCTTAGCATGGATGGTACTGATGTCTTACAAGGTTTTTGGTAACCCACTGTTCCTGCCCCATACAGCAAGGTCTACTAATCACCGACCTGCAGAAAGTTCTGTCTCCACTGGCTCATCAGCCAGTAGTTTTGGCAGTGGATACAGCATGGATAGCGAAGGCAGCAGCAGTGCCACAGGAGAGAATAATCTGTTTCCCATCCCAAGAATGTAAGGCTTTTCCTTTAATATATTCTGTCCTCTGTGCACTATGTATAGCCCTTTCACTTGCCAGTCATCTTCTTACATAGTTTGCTCTGCAGACTCGAGTTACACAGTAGAATTGCAGCTAAAAGGGGAGAATTTTTCAGAGCTTGTATTTTTATTCTGCTTTGTTGAACTTTGAATTATTAATAACCAACCAAACCTCTGCCTCAATCTCATGAATTTATTACTATCACACAAGAGAGGTGCTAGTCTTGGCCTTTGATGCAAGTGTGGAGAGGTGGCCTTGGGTTCAGTTTTAAAAGTACAACATTCATAGGCTTGAGAATACTTAGTTCAAGTTTTCAGATTGACATCCTAGAAAGGTTATATATCTATCCTAGATAGTTGTTCCATGTTTTTCTCTGGGACACAGATTTTGCTTTTCCCCTGCAGTCTTGAATTATTAGTCACAAGAATTTGATATAATCTTCCTAAAAAAGCTTGAATGAAGAAAAAAATCGTTCTCTAGAACTGTGACATTTCTCAGTATTCATCATTTTCTGAAATAAAGCCCAATGGTATTTATCTACAGCTGATTAGTGGTGAAAAGGATAATGGACACAAATCTAATATTTCAGTCTCACTTTCAAAATCTATGAGGACAATGTGAGCTCAGGTTGTGGGGTGCCAATTACTTAATCTTCATTGAACTTTTTGCTCATGTTATAGGTTAAAGAGTTGTACTTCCTAGTGGAAAAAAGACAATATTTAATTGGATTTGACAGTTTCAAAAGAAAATTATTTTGCCGTCATTCCTAATGAGAAAAGCAAAGATGCATAAAATCTTTGTGTGCAGAAACACAAGATGGAGCTCTCAATTTTAGTTTTTAGTTCACACATGCTAAATTTGAGTTCAAATACTATCACTGCTTGTCTAGCAATGTGACAGTATCTACAGTTACTCGGTATTTGGCTGACAGATTCACCAGCCAGAAATCAGCCCCACTTTGACTAAAAAACAGGAAAAAGTCTCCACGGCTTCAGTTTTTCTCTTATAGCGATTTGTTCCCATGAATTTTACTCAATTAAATAAAATATATCCAGCCCTCTTATTTTCTGTTAAGGACTAGACTATCTTTTTTTTGATTATGGCATTTTTAAAGTAAATTGTTTATATGCTGATATTAGACAGAGACTTTAAAAGACAGGACATTTACATAGACATTTTCATGTTAGTCTCAAGGGCTTTACATGGCAACGTAACGAAAATTAATGACAAAATTACTGTTTGCCATCAGAGACCTTTGGGATCATCCCTGGGGAGAATGTTTTAAAATAGATAACTGTTTCTATTTTGAATTCTGGATAAAAAATATTATATATCTGAATATATATGTATGATTGAAATTCTAGTCAACATTTGCATTCACGCTGGCTTGATAATGACTTCAGGGACTCTGACCTTGTACACTAATTCAGCATCTCCATAAGACCACAGCTCAAAATTTGGATGTGAAGCGTTAAGTGAGCTAAATAATTTTAAGTGTCTGGGCATGTAAAAACATTTTTGGTTATAAACTCCCTGTTTAGATTAAGGTTCTGATCTATCAACAGAAAAAGTGTTGGATAGGCCAGAATTTAAACTCTTTACTCTAGTCCAAAATGCTTTTAATCATAGGAACATTTAGTTATGAAGGAAAATAAAAGAATTAAATAGTGACACCATGGGAATTGTTTGATGAGGTAACTACTTAGAATAATTGCCAATATTAAATATTGTTATAAGTATCAAGGGGAATTTATCATTATATACAGTTTTATGCAGCTGAATAAATCTTGTAAATTCTTTCTATTTGGGATACTTTTAAAAAAGACTCTTATCATCCAGTTGTAATACCCCTGAAAATTATTCATGTTCTCATTGATAATAATGACCAAATTCTCTATGACTTTGTATTGTGTAACCATCTATACCAGTTCACTGTCTGTAAAATTATACTAATTTTGGATGCAAAGGTGAAAAGCATCAGAACAATGTGTAAGGAGTCTAACCTTAGGGACGAATAATTCTTGTTTCATGTTTGTAATATGTTTTATAAAGCATTACCTCGTGCAAGAAGAAAAGAATAACTTTTGAATTGAATTTAAAATCACTTTAAAGACTGACATTTTATACTAATTTTTTAGTTCCATGTGAACTTGGATAGCTTCTGTTGCTGCTGTGAAGCATGAAGCTGGCTCACGGGTAGCAAACAACAGTGCTGACCCTTTAAACCCAGAGGGATCACATGCATCTGAAGACAATGCCTTAGATTGTCTATCACAGCATTTCAGTCTTAAGGGGGAAAGACAAACAGAAGCACAAACTCTCATAGTAGCAGACATGTTTTTGAGGGTGGCAGTAATCATGTCTTAGAGCTTGCAACAAGTATATTTAAAGATAGTTTTTATTTTACCTAACTTTCATTGCCTAAAAATAGACATCTAGATTGTAATCCAGGTTCTTTCTACATCCAGTGGAGAAAGATAGGGAACTCCAGACAATGATTTATTTCACTTACCTTACTTTAAGATTAATGTAAGTCTCAGACCTGAATTGTTTCTTTTGCTAAACTTGAACTGTAATGTAAAAGCAATCATTAAAAGAAGATCATGAGCACAAACATGCCTTACCTTTGAAGTAATAGGACTGTAGATCAAGTATCAACTCCGTGACTCTTTATTATATATTTCACTGTTCATCATAACAGGATAAAGTGAGGACAAGAGCTATGCAGACTGGTTGCAGAACCCCAGGCTGATGGGGGGGCAGGTAGCATACAGCACCTGATGACCCCATTCTATAAGAATGTACAGACTCAGCGAGATATGATTGTAGTTGCCTCCAAAAGAGAAAAAATAATCATGTTCTTCAGTGATCTGTCCAAATATCAATAGAAAAACATACCATACACTGTATTTTCTTGAAATTAAATACACACACACACTTTTTTGGTTTTTAGAAATACCTGTGTGTTTGCCTTTTTGTAGAGAAGCAAGCCTTACTGGCTTGGGTGCATCATTTCTTAGATCTCATCTCTATGATCTTATTGACAACTACCAACTATCTTTTAACAGAGGGAAGATGAGCCAGAATGGACAAGAACCAGTAAAGCAGTCGGGAGTAGGATTAACCGATGCAGAAGGTAAAAAGAAATACAAACAACACTACAGTGGTATCCCATGTTTATAGAACTGACATGTTTATTTCTTTTACTTGTTATGCTATGAAAGATTAGTCTATGCTCTCTTTGTATTATAGATTAAGATCCTGACTTTCATTTACTTTAAGGGCCCTTTACGCATAGCACCAATGTAATGAGTCTTCAGTTTAAATGAGAACAGTGTCTTACCTGTTTAATTAAATATTTAGATTGCAATGAATAATATCTGTGATTCAATGTTCATTGCTTTTCATAGTATTGGAATAAAAAATATGAAGTATGGAGCTGACTCAATACCCATTAAATCAGAAGAAAATATCCAATGGCTGTCAGGCTCTATTTTTATAACATTTCAAAATATATATATATATATATATATTTAAAACAATTATTAATTTTAGTGTCTACATAAAACATTAAATTTAAATAAAAATATTAGCTGAACATCAAGCTTGACTGCTGCACTTAGACTATTGTGAAACTCTTATCTGATTGGGAAGTCCTGAGTGATATTTTTCGATATGAATGTGGTGCTGTCAAAGAAGGAGACATTGTAAGATTGGAGATGGAAAGAGCCCGACAGAATGGCTTGTCAAAGTTTCATGAGCAATGTGATTATGTCTTTCATGTGTAATAATGGACAACTGCATGAAAATTAAGAGTGTTTTGTATTGAAGGATATGTTAGGAAAATTCCATTTCCCTTTGCATATAAGGTATTTTCTTTCAAGTGTATGTTTCTGTTGACCTCAAATATAAAACTTAATTATATTGAGCTTCATTTTATTATTAAAATAATAGTTTTATCATTTTAATGCATTTCAATTTAATTCATAAATTGAAATTCATATATACAATTGAAGTTAACTTCCTGTTAAGTTCAGCCTTAAAAAGTCAACATTTTTCAGGTTTCTGCAATTTGTATACATGGGGAAAAAATCGCTGTTGCTATATTTGAGGTAAAAGTGATCTAATGTTCCACAGATTTGAAGAAATCAAATTAGAATTTGAAGGTAGAACTGTAAAACTCTTTTCCAAAGCAAAAATCCTTAACTCTGTATATGCATTCTACTAAATCTTTCAGTACAGATTACTCATCATACAAAAATCCAAATTCAGCTGCTTATCAAACTTCAATTTGTTCAATAGTATTTTCAAGTATTTGAAAAATAAACTATTTTTTAAAAAGAGAAATGGTGGGATGAAAATGGGAAATTAGGAATTTTCCATTTTTACTTTGTCAAGATGTGTTTTATACAGAACGAAAATTGTAAAAAACCAGCTGTTCATTATTTTGTTCATCATAAATTCATCATAAATTGCCCCTTTAGTAAGGGTTTGGATCATAACCTTCAGAACCTACAAAGAAAAAATGTTTTAATTTAATGTTTGTATCATTCAAAAAAAAAACCCCAAACCAACCCCAAAACCCCCCAAAAAATCAAAACCCCAAACAGACCCAGGCAAAAAACCCCTGCCTTTTGAAAGATTCTAAAAATTGTGTGTATAGCATTTGGTCACTAAAGCTACTTGTCCAGCCGAAGGCATGTTTCTCCTCATTTTCAAAATCTGCAAATAACTCAAGAGCTGCAATTCCCTAATTTTCACTTATGATGCAATTCACTTCTCCTAATTTGGGAACTCTAAGAATTACAACTCCAGGTCTGATAAAATGAGTGCTTCTTACTAAATATTGTTTCTCCCCATTGAGAGAATCTGGGGCAGCCAGCCTAGTTTTTGCTGTCTGATCTCTAGTTGACCAAGATGGGACAGATTAATCTCAAATGATAAATTAAACTTAAAGCTGGAAAATAATTCAAGAGAATTTCAGTTTCAGCATGTAAATATAATTATCTTGCAGGGAAGTAGTTCAGAATTTAGAGGATGTCAAGATTAACTGAGAATTACTTCAGTATTATAAAATTATTGTGGTATTCTTTTCATAGGTGAACAAAAGTGAATGAAAATCTTAAAGTCTTAAAGATCAAATTATATCTTTTCTGTAGTGCACTTATGTGTGTTGTGGACCAGAGGAGCTCTGCAATTAACTGGGAGCAAATATTCATTCCCATTTTACATTAATTTGGAGAGAGCTCCCATAGTTGACATTTGTATTCTTGTTTGCAAATAAGGATTTAGTGTTATAAGTAAAAACTTTTAATATGAGTACTATTTCTACATTTTCAAATATTCTTAATGGACAAGTTCTGTGAAAAGTAGTCTGTGGATTATTCTCTTTAAAACTGTGCAGAATAAATTCAATTGCTTAAAAATGCGGATCTACTGCTACTTGCAAAGCTTTAGTCATCCAAGTCATTCACACAGGCCTGGCAAATGTAGCAGGGGGCTTACAGGAAAAAGATCTTTAAGACCAGTAGCTGGAAGCAAAGCAAGGTAGGATTTCTGAATGGCAATGAAAACTGGTTTTTAGGCAGCTGAATCAAAACTGTAGCAACAGAGTTCAGATTCAGCTGACAGGGTATGACACCAAAATTTAGGCATGTACAAAAGTGGAATCACCAGGGAAACATATACCCCTTTTGTAATTGCTTACCCACTTGAGAAATGTGCTAATGTTTTGTTGCGAATAGTTTTTGTGCTATTAAGATGTATCAGTTAAATTATAAGTAAATATTGGAAAACAGTACTATTTACTTTGCTGACACAACCAAATGGTCACTATAAATAACTGTGAGTATTGCTATGATAATTTTTGTTTCTCTGAACATATCATCTTGTCATATTCTGTATTTTCATACTACTTAATAATATAAAATAATTCAGAGTTTTGTTCCTGGACACTGTGTTACAGTTATTTTTATGATATGCATTGTTGCATGCCATCTTACACTGGACATTCTGCCCTGAGCAGATGAAATATTTCATCTTCTTAAACTTCAGTAAATTTTATGATATATATTGTGATCTTCATTGAGTTATGCAAACTAATTTCTCTATTCATTTCAGAAAGTGCAATATCTTTTGTTTAAAGATCTCTTATGATATGCTATGGAATATTACAGACATTACAGACAAAAAAACCCCATTGCGTTCCATGTAAGGATTGAAATTAACAATTAAAAGCACATGATTAATATCTTAATTCAGTTGTAGATCATGATTGGTCTATCATCTACCCTACGAAACTGCTCAGCCAATAGATCCCAGATGATATTTTCCACCTACCAACTATGTATCCAGCCAAGAAATATATGGGGAAAATTATTTGCCTATATTTCAAAAGCACGAATTTACTAGGTAACCCCAAGCTGCCATTATTTCTAGTAGAAGATATATATATAATGTTAAGTTAAATACTTTACTGCAAGGAAATTTTGGATCTTCTCATTTGCTATATATGTGCAAAATATCATTCCGCTATTATTACAGACATTGAGGTTCATCTCAAACAAGGTCTGTTTTAGAAAAGATGAACATGTTGGCAAGCATGGTCTGGCTTCACTTAGTAGTTTTTGGAGTGAATGAGTACTCACAGTGCTTCTGTCATCCTCTGTGCTTGGCCTCATTGTTGTCAGGATTTTCAGATAGAAAATTGTAAACTTTGTATAAGAACAGAGTGGATCCACATTCACATCTTCCAAGGGAGTGGGCTTTTTACTTAAAAAAAATTTAAAAAAAATCCCATCCAGTCCATGTCCTGAATACCAAAAATGTGTCTACACAGTTCTGCCATGGGTCAGAGGCTCACTTTCTGACATTTCCAGCGGTCCTTTGAATATCACCTTTTGAGTCCAGTAGAATGAAGCCCTGTAAGTAAGAAACTCTCTCCCTGTATAAAGGACAGAACCTAAAGAGAAAATTGCAGAATATTCTAGTAAAACCTCTGCAGATGTGTTTCCACACCTGAGCAGAAGGAATAGATTTGTACTCTTTCAAAATCTGATGATGCACACATACTTCCTGAACTTTTGCAAGATGATATATTAGTGATATGCACTCATTTTTTATGTAGCCTTTAATGAACTCATCCGGGGTTTTCCACAGCAAATACATGCTGTGTATTTGTCTGAATTACAGATCTAAAAAAAAAGAAAAATCTCTATGATAACATCATGCTGTAACAGGGAAAATTTACAATACTGTGACTGTTATTTAATCTATTCAGAATAGTCTAAAGCTAACACACACCTCTTTTTTTTTTCTTTTTTTCTTTTTTTTTAACTTTTGAGCTTTGTGGTTCATCAGCCTGGATTATAAACTAAGAAATTTGTTTATAAACAGTTTCATCACTTATCATTGTATTTCATTAACTAAGACAGTTTAATCTTTATTTATGAGAAAAATGGTTGAAATAGGACACAAACCTTAAAACAGGCTAAGGGGTCATTCTAACAACATTTTGGAGGATAGGTACATGACTTCTATAAGTAAGTGACTAGCAAAAATTTCACCTGTAAATTTTCCTTTATAGCTTTCTGAATAGTCCTGGTGAAATTTTCATCCGTCACGTCTGCACAGAACAGACCCTGGAGCAAAGTATCTTGCAAATTGTATCACGCTTTTTCTTGACGGCATGCCCAGGAGTAATATGTGGATTAGTGCTCTCTTGTAAAACAAAGCACATAACAAACTGACAGCACAGGCACAACTAAGCATTGCCACGTTCTTCAAAGTAATTAAAACTCAGAAAAAAAACATTCATTCTCTTTTTACTTGCTGTTTAGTTAGGCTAAATTAACTCTGTTTAAACGGAAGGACTCACTGTGGTATGACTGAGAAAAGATTAAGGGCTTTAGCTGTTGCTGAAATCAACATGCTGCATCTCCACACTTTAAAAATTTTGCATATTGATTTTTTTTAACTCCAGTGGTTGAAATATTGGAACTATAATATTAGTCCTTATGAGGATGTTCAGAGAGAAATGGACTTAATTATGGACCTTCGACCAGAAAGTTATAAGTAAGAGGAGAAAAAAAGACAGATGAAGGTAATTATTAAGGGCTAATCATGATATAGTTATCGAGATTTGCAAATGCTTTTGCCTAAGTAAAATCTGTACTTTGATGTCGCAGTTGACCAGGCTGAAAATATGGGGTTTACTGCAGATGAGAAACTTTTCTTGGTTATCTGTATCATTTTACAAAAGAAGAGGACTGTGAGATCAGATTAAAATATGATGCTCAAAATTCATGAAGTAGGTTATAATTAGAATTTAACTTCTTGCTGGATTAAAATTAAGGTGAATTTTATTGACCTTGCATAAGTAATAGTGACTTTGAATGAAAACACTGAGACTGGGAACAATGTAGAACAGAGATTAGGTTAAACCTTAAATTTCTGTAACTTTGGGATCATCTGACACTTTCCTTCTCTCATAATCAAGTCTAATTTATATCTTTGTAGCTATTAGAAGGTAACTTCTGTGAAATGTAACCTCAGCTTAGGTCATCTAACATTAATTTGATATTTAATGGAGAAACACAGTAATTTAGGAATGAAAATGCAAAAAAGGTGATAAAGACGCTCTAAGACAGATGCTTTGGGTTTGGACAAGAGGGATTTCATGAATTATGGAAGGAAGCACATATTCTGGTGGCTTGATGCCAAAATTTGTGGAATTCCCATTTTGAGGAAGTCTTGAGAGGCTCATGCTGGAGGATCTCCCTCTTGGAAGGAGAGAGAAAAAGGTGCTCCCCTGCCACATCAGCAGGCCTTGAATATCAGGGGGCTACAGGACAACAGCCGACCTTGTTGTAAAATAGACAAACACTAGTTCTTGTCCTGATAGTAGCCAGTTACAGGCAACAAATGGTTTCTGGTGTGCCTCCAGAGCCCAGTGGGACTGCATTTTGGGACTTCATCCTCACTTTCTGTGGGGACTGGTATACCACCACTTTAGGCCAGCTTTACAAAGTATATCAGCACCTAGTTTGTATGATATAATTTTCCCCTGCAGATATCTAAGTCTCCTCATGGACTATATGATGACTCTAAATACTCTTGATACTATAAATATACCCTTAACTTCCTTTGGTATGAAGTAAATTCTCTGCTAATCTCTAACAAATTATTTCTAATGATTAAGCCAACTGCTTTTGTTGTTTTTCTCGGTCAGCAATCAGAAAAAATTATCGTAGATTACTTCTTAGAGAAGGCTCAACTATAGAATTGAATAAAACGCAACCTGCAAATTGAGTAAAGTTGGAGGGATTTTAGACAGAGATCATATTTAGAATAATAGAATCATTTTAGTTGGAAAAGGCCTTTAAAATCATCAAGTCCAACCGTTAACCTAGCACTGCCAAGTCCACCACTAAACCACGTCTCTAAGTACCTTGTCTATATATCTTTTAAATCTCTCCAGGGATGGTGACACCACCACTTCCCTGGGCAGCCTGTTCCAGCGATTGACAACCCTTTCAGTGAAGAAATTTTTCCTAATATCCAGTCTAAACCTCCCCTGGCACAACTTGAAGATATTTCCTCTTCTCCTCTTGTTTATTACTTGGGAGAAGAGACAAACACCCACCTGGCTACAACCTCCTTTCAGGTGGTTGTAGAGAGAGATAAAGTCTCCCCTCAGCCTCCTTTTCTCCAGGCTAAACAACCCCAATTCCCTCAGTTGCTCCTCATCAGACTTGACCAGACCCTTTACCAGCTTCGTTGCCCTTCTTTGGACACGCTCCAGCACCTCAATGTCTCTCTGGTACTGAGGGGCCCAAAATGGAACACAGGACTCGAGGTGCAGCCTCACCAGTGCCGAGTACAGGGAGACGATCACTTCCCTAGTCCTGCTGGCCACACTAGGTCTGATACAAGCCAGGATGCTGTTGGCCTTCTTGGACACTGGGGCACACTGCTGCCTCGTGTTCAGCCAGCTGTTGACCAACACCCCCAGGTCCTTTTCTGCCGGGCAGCTTTCCAGCCACTCTTCCCCAAGCCTGTAGTGTTGCCTGGGGTTGTTGTGACCCAAGTGCAGGACCCAGCACTGAGCCTTGTTGAACCTCATACGATTGGCCTCGGCCCATTGATCCAGCCTGTCCAGATCCCTCTGTAGAGTCTCCCTACCCTCAAGCAGATCAACACCCCCACCCAACTTGGTGTCATCTGCAAACTTACTGAGGGAGCACTCGATCCCCTTGTCCAGATCATTGATAAAGATATGAAAGAGAACTGGCTCCAGTACTCAACCCTGGGGAACGCCACTTGTGACCGGCCGCCAACTCCATTCACCACAAACCTTTGGGCCTGGCCATCCAGCCAGTTTTTCACCCAGAAAAGTGTACATCCATTCAAGCCATGAGCAGGCAGTTTCTCCAGGAGAATGCTGTGGGACACAGTGCCAAAGGCTTTACTAAATTCTGGGTAGATAACATCCATAGCCTTTCCTCATCCACTAAGCAGGTCACCTTGTCATAGAAGGAGATCAGGTTAGTCAAGCAGGACCTGCCTTTCATGAACCCATGCTGACTGGGCCTGATCACCTGATTGTTCTGTACATGCCAGGTGATGGCATTCAAGATGATCGGCTCCATAACCTTCCCTGGCACCAAGGTCAGACTGACAGGCCTGTAGTTCCCTGGATCTTCCTTTTGGCCCTTCTTGTAGATGGGTGTCACATTGGCTAACTGCCAGTCAACCGGGACCTCCCTGGTTAGCTAGGACTGCTGATAAATGCTGGAAAGTGGCTTGGTGAGCACTTCCACCAGCTCCCTCAGTCCCCTTGGATGGATCCCATCCGACCCTATAGATCTGTGTGTGTCTAAGCAGTGTAGCAGGTCACTAACCATTTCCCCTTGGATTATGGGGGCTTCATTCTGCTCCCCATCCTTATGTTCCAGCTCAGGGGCTGGGTACCCATAGAACAAGTGGTCTTACTGCTAAAGACTGAGGCAAATGAGGCATTAAGTACCTCAGCCTTTTCCTCATCCTTTGTCACTCTGTTTTCGGGCACATCCAATAAAGGACAGGGATTCTCCTTAATCCTCCTTTTTTTGCTAATGTATTTATAGAAACATTTTTTTATTGTCTTTAACAGCCAAATTAAGTTCTAGCTAGGCTTTGGCCCTTCTAATTCTCTAATTTGTTATCATTACTCAAAGATGAGTGATGAGTTAATTTGGAGCAACTTTGCAGAGAAGGACTTGGGGATACTGATGGATGGGAAATTGGACATGAGCTGACCTAGTGAAAGATGTCCCCACCTGTGGTGGGGCACTTGGACTAGATGATCGTTAAAGGTCTCTTTCAACCCAAATCATTCTATGATTCTATGATATGAAAGAGGTGACAATGTTTATCGAAGGGTTCAGCACACAAACTGCAAATACTCCGGTGCTGTGTGAGTGGTATTCTGGGAACAGTTGCCCATTCAGGCAAAGGTATTTTGTAGTTGTAGAAGTAGAAACACTTTAATTCTTCAACAGTGGTTTCGTCTATACCTTTGACTAGGAGCTTCAGGTATGCACGTCTCACTTCACCCAGCTTTTTGTCTTGAACAGATATAGTCAGTGACTCTGTGCCAGAAACATTCCACTTTCTTATCTTTGTATTAAGCTTCAGTTACTGAAGCAACATCAGAATGTCACAGGTATAGTATTGGGTAGTAAGGGTCTGAGAACTGTTATTTCCAAGGAAAATTGAAAGTATCATTACATATCATACAACCGCTCACTCCTACTTTTATGTCAGGAAGTGAATGGACAGATGAATTGTGAATTTACATGCCCAAGGTTACTAGCAAGAGCAGTCTCTAATTAACCTACAAATCCTATACTAACACTGTATTTATTTTTCTTAAATTTAGTTAAACTGAACTTTATCTTCCAGAGCAAAAATTCCTATCTCCTACAACATAATCCCCAACTCATATCACACTAGCAGTGTATAGAACATCAATAAATGACCAAGTCAGAACCACTCTCTTGCACAATAGCACAGCTTTTATGTTATTTTGGAATAGTTCCATGTTTCTGCACCAAGGCTCAGTCCAATTCTCTTCAAGGCCTTTTTAGATTGGTATCTCAAAACCATAGGGAGCACCATCTATTTTCTTCTTGCACACATGTCAAATACTATCTTTGCTGTTTGCAACCTTCCCAATAACTCAAATATCTCAGGAGATTGAACCTTTAATCCTAGCATATACTAAAACATAAGAGAACCTGAAAAAACTGTCTGGACTTCCAAGTATTTTTCTTGAATCAATAGAATCTTGTACTGACTAAGCATGTGACTGTTTACTTGATTGTAATGGATATTGATCCATGGATTTAAAGAGAAACCCAGCCAATCTGAAATGTTACCAAGACTTGCTTGAACAGTGGTTGAATTGCAATTTTTGCTTTTGAGTTCATGTCCAGTAGTACATAGCAAACGAAATTACTGTATGCTCTCAGTGTCTTTCCTAAAGAGCAATATGAGCCTGGTGTTCTCTTTTTTAAAACACATTTTTAGCAGTTCTAGTATCTGCTTTTATAGTCTTTTTGCCATTCTGATTTACATGTAGGTGAGGTCAGTTTGTGAAATAAAATATTACTGAGTAAAATCTGATCTTTGCCCAGGAAAAAAAAGTAAAAGAATAAGATATTGTCAGACTTCTCTACTATCTCTATAAATAAAAAGGCTACAATTCAACCTGGCATCGTTTAAACTGTCTTTAATATAAAATCGCAACCTTGCTTTCTGCCATCAGACTCTACCAAAGCTCTACTATCTACTACTCTTGACAGTATAAGATTAATCAATGCCAACAAAATTTAAAGCAGAAAGTACCAGCAAGGGTGATTTCTCACACGAGTAGCTGCTTCACTGCAGAGGTAAAAAAGGACACAAGGGAATAGAACATAAGTCAAGATAGCACTTGCAGCTAGCCTGTCACATGTTGATCCCTTCATACTGCATCTCGTTTATTTTTGGGAATGCAAATTTTAATTTAAAAAATTAAAAAGATCAGATATATTTTCTGTCACAAGGAATCCTTAAGCAATGAATCAGGCTTATGCACTGACAGTAGTCCTTATTCTCTCTCTTTATATGTTTTTAAAACTATCTATAATATTTTATATCTGCTCCCTCCAGCTAGGATTAGCCATACCACTAATACCTCAATACCACACTAATTTGAAGAAGTGATTCAAGATAAACAACAGCAGTGTTGTAAACCTAAAAATTATCAGCTGCTTCTCTAAAATGCAGGGAAACATTTCTTTTATCTGTCCCTGATTGGCCCAGTACTCTAATTTGCCCACCTGGCTCTCCAGTAGTAATTGGAGCAATTAGTTTTGCCTTCCTGAAGTATTTGCCAGTATAATCCAGCTGGATTTCCTAAAAAGAAACAGAAAAAAATTTAAATAAGAATAAAGACTGCAGCGAGGGATAGAAACTTAGCAGAAAAAAAGACAAGATAATCTATATTCTTGTATCCACATGACAACATCATTGCTTTACATAGTTACAAATCATTCTGTTCCTGAATTGTTATTATAAATTGTCATTAAAAGAGAAGTAAATAATCCAGGGAGCCTGACTGTGATTAAATAGTGGCTGGCTAACGGCTTATGCCACACTTGTATGAATCGGGACTTGATGGCTATTAGCCATTAAACCATGTCGCAAGAAGATTCAAAAAAACTTGATTTTTTTTTAAAGCTTTTGTTTAAAAAACGCTGCTTTCCCACGAGATCTGTAGAAAATTAATAAATTTTAAGAAGACAAGCAAAAAGAAAAACAGCAGAACCTGAAAGCACATGTATTTCATCTTGAAACCAAAATATCACTCTGCTATGATGCTTCAATAATCACCTGGACAGATAATTTGCTTGCCTAATGTTCTTAATTACTTTTATTTGCCTAGCTCTTAAATGTATCTCCAGTCACATAAAGCTGCTTGGAACATTCAGGAGGTTTCTTCTGGTGACTTCTTGAAGATGTAATGGAGTCAGAGGGTTTAGGCTGGGAATTGGAGTGCTGGTAATTCTATCAAAAATCTGATGAAGCTACATGGTTTCATTTTTGAGGGGGGGGGGGGAAAGAATTTTGGTAGAATTCTGTAATCTATGTCTTTAGAAAGATATGGTTATGAAGGACATCTGATTTAATGCCAACTGGCACATTTAGTACAAATTGCAGTTAATAAGACCTTCAACACTGTAAAGCAAATGGGGGATTCCTGCAACAAAAATGGAGCAAGGATGAAGATGCTGGAATGTATGATTACTGGACCTGAGCCTTGTCTGGTGTAAGTCTGAAGAAGGGCTGTTTCATCTAGTGAGTAATTTAAAAAAACTTTGAATAGAGTCACTTTTCATGATCAGTATTTATTTAGACTCAGTAACAGTCAGGTTGAAGCATTAATATGACAGAAGGTGAATTAGCAAATCCTAAATAAATTCCCCTCTGTGATGAAAATGAAAGTAGGAGATACTGAGTAGGGTTTTTACATGTAATCTTCCTGGATAATTCAGGTGATCTCTATTTAACAGTGTGATTAGGACCTGGAATTTTGTGCGTTCTCCAGGGAAAAATGTAAGTAAAACAGATCTGGTTTAAAGTCAGTAATGTTCAGTGCTCAAATACATGTGAGATATTATGTAGTAGGAATGGTGTTGAGGGCACCTCAAGAGCTCATCCTATTGCTTCAAAACAAATACTGTTCCTAAAAGAATTTTGCTAATCTGCACCAAAAATTTACAGCTTCATTAGACAGTTTGTTCTAGTGCTTGATTATCCTTGATACTGAAATGTTTTTCCTAACTTCTAGCCTAATCTTACTTGCTGAAATTAGTACTCAAGGAGAGAAATAAGAATCCAAAATCCAAGCTCTTCCTTTCACAAACATAGAACATTTTATCAAGCATTTCCTATAAATAGACTTTTCTGAGCTTGCCTACAAATGATAACACAGCTGCTCCTACCAAACAGTTCTGTATTAGAGCTCCAATTTTGTATTTATTTGAAATGTCAAAAAAAAAAAAAAGTCATAAACCATTTCTATACTTAACAGTCCTTTGTAACTCATTAATGTTTGTAACTCACATAAAAGGAGCTGGTATTGTATTATATACGTATGGTTTAGAAGATTATTTATTATTTATTTTTTAAATAACTTATAACTTAAAAATTAAACTATTATGCTGGGAATTCAGAAAGGAGTTTTTTATTTCCTCTTGTGTTCTTGTAGTATAAACACTTTTTTAGACTGATGTTCAAACATTTATCTTGGAATGCTGTTTAAATGCAGATGGATCTAGAGCATTTCCAGGTGGGATCACATGGCAAGCTAAAATTAAATTTCAGCTGATATTTATGTCAGGATTTGAGACTGCTCAGAATTATTGGACTATAGGTTGTGTTTCAAGATAGAAGTGCTTTAAAAGCAGTGCATTAGGATGAATATGAATCTTTCATATGATGAAATTGCGTGGATGCTTCTGATTCTCATGGTAGAGAGTCTGCTTTCATATCTATAATTACTACGTTGTGCTTTGTCCCCAGTTTATTTTCAGATTAATATGCTTTTCGTAATGCTCCATGTTCATTATTTTGTTCTATGACACTAGTCTTACAGGCTTGCAGCTTTAATGAAATGTGTTATCCATTTCAATGATATGTGAATAATGATTTGTCTGTTAAGGAAAAGCTTCAGTGTGTTTATTTCTCTCAAAGAATTCCTAACAGTTGGTCATGTGTAGGCATTTGTAATTACTTCAGGCTATTATATGCTGCTCTTCCCTTTTGTGTATTCTTTATTCTCATACTAATAGGCTATGACTGAGAGAGAATCAAATGAATAGAAGAACAGTCATATCTAGTGGCAGAAAGTGACGTACTGTGTGTGTAGAACAGGATGAAGTTTATGTACCTTTATCTACAAAGGGATTCAGGGGCTTAAACATAAGTGTATCCTGCTGGTTTAAATAGCCTAAAGTATTTTTCTGCCTCAATCCAATTGCTGCTCCAGAAAGTTCTGGGTGTCCCACAGGTTCTTCATCCCATCTGCCATTCCCGACCAGATACTTCAGTTTCACTAGCACGTCTGAAATGACCCCACATCCTCGTGTATATAGGCAGAAACCTGATTTGTTCCTACAGCTAAGTTAGTATTTGGGATTCCCTTCACAGTCAGCTACCTGGAGTGACAGTCCTTTTCCACTGTCTGTTAAGAACCAAAAGATTATGATGAAAATTTACCATATTTATTTTAGCTTGCATATCTAAAGTTTAGATGGGTGATATCAGATAAGATTAGTTCTACCAAATGGTCTCCAGGTTTGCATGTGTGTTAAGGCCATCCATTGCATAGGTCTTTCTTTTCTGAAGCACCCTTTGGTGTGCTTTCCTTTTGTTATACTTTCCTTTTTAAAGCTTTCTTTATTTTTTTTGTCTGACACATTGGCTTTGCGCTGTGACTGACTGTGATCTGATAATAACATAATGTGACTGAAATTCCGTGCCTTGGAAAAACGCATAAAGCTTCTAGAGATCAGCTGGGTCAAACATCTGATACATACAACTGCCTTCATGTTTCACACTGCTGTAGTACCTAGAAGTTCACATATTTTCCAGAAGTCTGGTAACATACTGCCTACAATAATTAGTCAGTTTGTGTGATTTACTAGGAAAAACCCCATATGTACCTCGCATCAGTGCCTGCTGAGTACGCTATAGACTCTTACTGTTTCCTCCTGCTGCTCACCTAATATCTATAGCATTTTTTCACCAGCTTCCTGATCTGGCTGTGCCTGGCTGAGTGTTTAGTGTTTTAGAAATGTATTCATATTCATGGGAATACTCTGTTATATTCTTGAAGGAATTGGATTCTCATTGATCTGAATGCAATTACTTGACTCTTTTTATAAACTATGCCCTTCTGACTAGTCTAATTGACTTAAGAATTCCTTCTTTCTTGGCAAATAAAGGAGAGAAAAGGGAGGCTTTCTTTCTTGTCTTTGGACACTTGAGAGAGTAACAAACAGACACCCCAACTCATTGTTTATATGTTGGGTTTACGGCTATTTGGTGTTTTGTTTGTGTTTTAAAGCAGTATGCAAAGTCTCTGACTGTATACAGAGACATTTTTCACACTATTTTCCATGTTTGAAAAAGTGAAGCCTACACAATATCCACACTGAGTATCTTCCTTCATACTCAGCGCTTTCTTTTCAAACACTCTCACAAAGCAAAATTACCTAGGTTCCTGTAAAATTACACTACATCTTATTATAATTCAGAAACTATATGATGTAACAATAGGTTTTTAAGTCAATGATAAATTTGTACATGAAAGCTGGCATTGTCAAAGAAAATCTGAGCAGTGCTAGAAAGAAAACTGGGAAAAAAATTAACAAGAGAAGTTGTTTGGGGTTTTTTTGGGGTTGGTGTTTGTTTTTTTTTTTTTTTTTCTCCTTACTGTTGATGGACATTTTATGCACAAAAAGAGCTTTGACATTAAAAGGGAAACAGAGTTTGGGAAGCAGAGCCTAGAAGCTGCTCTTCACCTCTCCTTAACACCACCTTACCTAGGTCTTGTTCCATTGACTAAAAGGGCTACTCTGGATTTGCAAAATTATACAAAGAGCATGAGACATTGAAGAGTCTCAGCTTGCCCTCAGGAAATGACTTGAGCTTGCTTTTCTGGACTTACATAAAATAAGGATTGATATTCTGTTTTTATTAGAAATACTTACAAGAGTTTTACAACATGAGAAATAGATTCTTACAATTTTTCTTCAGTAGAGGAAACAATGTAAAAGCATGTTGCTTTCCATCAGAAAGCAGAAAAGCACCATGAGTGAGACAAAGCCAGTCTTCCTAACAATTTTGTCATTTTCTGGATGAAATCCAGTAACTAATATGTCATTGTACACTGTGGGTTTTTTTCCCAATCTCTTGAATTTGGCTTGTTGAATCTAACTTGTTGTATGCAGGTACAGATTTATCAAGAAGGAGGAAAGGTAAAGGGAGCATAGCTTCCCCATCAATATCTCATAATTTTGGGTGTGTGCCTTGCCACATTGTAAGGGAAAGACTGCACTGAAATCAGAGATGCATCCAAGTATAGTATCACAAATCAGTCCCCTCTTCACTGGCAGCATGTACTGCCCTCAGGTTACTTGTTCCGAATCAAATTCCAAAATTAAATATTGCAGTTTTCCCGTTGAACAAAGCCAAGTAATTTGTTTCAAGTAAAATTTTCTGCCACTGGCTAAAGATTCTGTATTGAAGACAGCTTGAAAAACAGATATAATAGGAAGTGATGCAAATCCTGGGAGAAAAGACACACGCACACACAAAATCACAAACACATTTTTCCTTCCCACCATTCTCTGGGATCAACTGAATATATAGACATATATTTAAAGCATTGACCAAAAGAAATAATTATTCTGATTTCTGCTATAATTTTGAGCAGAAAATTCTTTCTTAGGTATACTGTTTCTATTATGATTATAAATTACATAAAAAGAGTTCAGATCTTTTTGGATGCATTTTGTGAATTTATCTATCTGCATGATTATTTTTACCTGAATAATCCCAATTACACAATAGCACATTTTTTCATAATAAAGATCAATGTTAACAAATTTATCAGAACTGATTTCTTCAAAAGATTACAAGTTTTGATGAAATCTTAAATTTAAAATTTAAAAATGTAATAAAAACTTAGGAAGTGATACCTAAAATTAAAACCTTTCTTCCTTAGTTTCTTAATGAACCACTTGAATGAATAACCTGATCCTTATAATGTAGTTTCCCATGACAAGATGACGGTTCAAATACATTCTCAACTGCCTGAAATGTTTTGCGAATTCTCATTGGGGAGCCTTGTGTAAACACCTTTTCTGATCATAGCAAGTTAACTTTGATGGTTACTAGAGAAACTTCAAGGTTGCTGGATCATTTTAAGACAATGGAGTTAGTACCCAAAGACGATGCTTCTATCTGAAAAATTTAGATAATGCACACTGTGTGCATTCTGCCCTTGCATTTGTCCTTCTTAACTATTATCTTTGCAATCTCAAATGAACATTTGAAATGACAATCAACTCATTGCAATAACACACAGCTGAGACATGCATCACTTAAGTGCTATTGGCCCCCACCTGATATGGAATTAGGAGGGGAGACTGCTGATGGTCAGTCCCTCCATCCCCTTGGAAATTTTTGTAGAGGTACTGTATACTTTGTGTTCTCCTCTTCCTAGAAGCACTCTTCTATTTATCCACCTGAAGGCAAATGTAAGTCACAAATCTTCATCCATTTCACTTGAGGCAGATGAATATTTTACTTTTAACATCAATTCAGTATGACTGTGAAATCCTCAGTAGACAATTCATCTTGTGTAGTCTCACAAAAACTGTAGTCAGCTCACATGTATAGATCAAAATCCATAATTGTCCAGCCAACCTTGCATCAACTCTACCCTCTTTGTAGGCAGGTAAAAATCTTCAAAGCTAACTTAGTCACAAGATATGGGGAAAAATATAGAGAAAAAATTCTCCAAGCAAAATTACACTGCAAAAGAGTATAAAAATCTCAGTTATCACAGAAAACACCCCATTAAGCAAGCTGAGCATGGCCTTGCTACGAAATGCAGCAGTGACTGTGACCTACAGTCTAAAAGCAAGTGCTTCCCTGCTTTACATTACTTCTGACAATAATCTCTCTGACTTCATTACGTTTATGCAGGCTTCATCTACCTTGTGCTTATGATTCAGAGCAGCAACATAACTTTGAAATAAATTCTTCAGTTTCATCTTGCTTGACATTGTGTTGATTTGCAGGTGGTTCCCCCCCCCCCCTTTTTTTTTTTTTTAGTACATCTGAATGTGGTTCCTTTTGAGTGAAACTACACTGGAAACTGTTCTAGGTGAGCACTAAATGTGTTCCTGTCCTTAAATATGTCATAGCCAATGATGGGTCCTTTGAACAGTGCTGGACCACATGCAGAAAAGGAACATTTACATCACAGACCAGAGTAATTCCAGTTTCAAGTAAAAGCTCTCAACTTTATACAATATAGATGTAGGCACCTCAGAACCAATTGCTTTGATCTACTGATTTGTCCCTATTGCATCACATTAGTGCTGTGTAGACACAGTAACAGATAATTAAGCAAACACCTAAGTACAAGCTTATATCATTTGAGAACACAGTTTTCTATTGATCTTTACAATTACTATGTATAAAAAAAAAAAAAGAAAATATACACACCTCTTTCATACTATCATCCTGTGATCAGTTTGGGTGAGAAAAATCCTTTTGTGCCTGAGTCACATGCAATAAAGGAGATAAATGTGTCAGCTCCCATATACTACAAAAAATCAAACAGGAGAGAGGTGAACAATGATGAACATTTCATCTCCTCCTACCACGCTGCACTGAGGGAAACTCTCTAACAAAGAATCTTTCAAGTCCTTTTGAGGAGGAAATAAATAAAGACATACAAGAAAGTCCCACAATTTTCCCATTTAATCTTTTCTGTATAATTTTTTCTCATCCTAGGTTACTTGTTTTATGTAAACTGAATTGATTTCTAAGGAGATGCTGGTTTTTATTTATTTATCTCTAAACATATATTTAAAGCTCTTAATGTAAGAGATATCATCAAGTTATGTTGCGGACAATCAGGATTCTTTGGGTTTTTTTATATATATGTATGAACTGAATTAACTAACTTCTCAATATATGTGTATATTCATTCATAAAACTACATTAAACTCATCCTTTCATAAAGCTTTTGGAATTCAAATGATGCTTATGACAGGAGAGACTGCCTCCAGTGAGTTAATGGGAGTTTTGTCATTGGGAGTCAGAGTTCCCCATAGTGCCCTTTGAGTTCTGCAATAAATTTCAAATATATTTCATTGCATTTTATAGGAAACATTGCTTCACTTCAATGTAAAGTATAGAAGGTGTATACGTGGTCGTGTCGTACATGGGTGACATGCACAGTCAAGTAGATGTAGTGGGATAGATTAATATTGTGTAACGGTCTAGATCAGGGCATACTCCATGAAAGTCAGTGAAATTTCATCAGCCTAAGATTGGCATGAGAGAAGAGGGATCACACAGGGAGAAACTTTCAAGTACTGTGAAAAACACAGGAGCAATATTGGAGAGTGCAGAAAAATTAGGATCAAAGCATTTAGCTGACTGAGCCACTAAAGTGCTGCAAATGATCCCTGAAGGCGGGAAGTCCGTCCTCTGAGCAACCCTGAGCTCAGGTGCTGCAGCTTTTACGCTATTATTTAGTGTAGCAGCACTTTTGTCCTACTCTGCCTATGATCTTTAACTCCCCAGGTTTTCACTGGACTGATTCACTGTACTGTGTTTACTTCAAATTAGCAGTACTTTATTTCAGAAAGTTGCTTATACAAATGTAAGGAATCCTTTGCAGTACAATCTTGTTGGAATTCAGATCTCCTGTCTTGTACCCAGAGAAATATCCAAACCATGTAATTATTTTTGCTCCTCCAGTTGGTTTCTGTACTGATGTCAGTGTTTAGGGTTTTTGTTTGTTTTTTCTAAATTGCGGTTAGCTTGTGAAATAGAAGATAAGATTTATAAACAATTTGAAGTGGAAAATTTGTATAATACTACATGTTAGGAGCGAAAGTGGTCAGCAATATGAATTTAGGTAGCTATTACTTCATAAATCTAGTTTTGAGCTGAAGGATTTAGTGTTGATTAGTTCAACAAGCTGATACTTGTGCTGAGTCAAGGTAGGTTTGATATAAATAGATTCCTATGATTATGTCAACTTCAACTATATATATGCATACATTTGTACAAATGCCCATAGGTGTATACACATGTGTGCATGTATACATACATATATGTGCACATATCTAAATGATTGAATCACACATATATATACACATCTATATGTATGCTTATATCTATTATGATCTAATAATAGTTCTATATACATGTTTAGAAACACCACCCCCCCCCGAGTTCTGAATTAAATGCTCCACCTGTGCCTAGGGGATTCTCCATTACTCAAAATATCACTTTTGTTTCATGAGCTTTTATAACACAGAAAACAAATGTCACTGTTTGTGACTGCAATGGATAGCAAAAACGATGAGACCTGTATTTCGTACTGGTTCTCACGTAGAAAGGCAATAAATCCTATTAATCTCATTCAGTTTTACAATTGACTTTCACGTGTTCTAGTAGTTTAATGGTCTTTTTTTATTTAAATACATTTACAATAATATAATAACTAGTGATTTCATTGGCCATTTATTTTGCATCTTAAATAGAAGATGAGGTGAATTTTGGCCTGATCCTTTAGATTTTCTAAACAGGACCTGCTTAAGCGGTCTAGGAATTTCTCTGAATAGTAAAGGTTTTATTTTAGTCTTATAATCATTCTATTCATTAATTGTCTAATTAAAAACCTAGAGTTTTGTCTACTATATCCAAAAAACCTAATCCAATATCCTTCTACAGCAGGGACCTCTGAAATAGATAATGCAATAAGAAATTTTATTATGGGAGTTATTGACCACTTAAGTAAAACTTTTGCAATCAATGGAAAGAAATAACCATTTTCAAGGTACAATTCATCTGACCTGTTTTAGAGATCTATTTGCAAATAAGACAAACCACGTTCTAGAAGAACAATTGCTCTCCTTTTGCTATAAAAGGAGCCTTGACATCTAGCTCAGATACAGACATCAACGTTCAGACAGATGAATCCTAGCAGCAGAGTCTATCTCCGCCAGACGTTAGGTGACAGTCACTGTAAAATGTTATTCTATATGCATCAAGAAGTAACTTTGAAGCGCATTTAACTTTATTTGACAAAAATGCTAATTTGATTTGGTCTGCAGTTCTAAAACGGCTGCTGTGCTCAACAGCAAGTGTAATTACCATTTGGAGTGTTAAGTTCCATAATTATCTTGAACTAACAAGAAGCACAAGATGGTGTCAATTTGGTTGGGGTTTTTTTGTTTGTTAGAAAAGGCTGTAATTAGGATGTGAAAAATGAAATAGGGGAGAAATTTTGTGTTAACAGTTTATTCAGATACAACATAACCATCTTGAAATCACAGACCTATAACAGCATAACAGAGAACAGGTTTATTTCTTTAAAGATGAAAACTGAAACAGGTCACAAACCTATGTTATGGATCAATTTTGTGCATCTTTAGATTACTAATACTAATTCTGTTTTCATTGCATTTATATAACCTAATACTTTCAGTTCTCCAAATTCAATGTTGCTAACCAGTCTGATTTTTTTTTTTCCCACAAGGCAACAGGAATTTTGCCAGTATTAGTGATCAATTTAGCAATAAGATAAGTTCTACTTGAGGAAAGACCAACACTAATCCTCTTTCTCCACCTTTCAATATCACTGGGAAGAGTACAAAAAAAAAAAAAAAAAAAGCAACAAAAAAACCCCAACACTGTAGAGGTAGTATAGACAGCCTGCAGAATTCTTCTATAGAATCAGTGATTGACACAAAGCTCATTAGAAAGAAGAGAACTAGGAACACTCATGATTCACTGTACCTGGAGTTACTGATTGCCTCTTAATTGGTTTTGTCTCTCGGAAGAGTTGGTGCCTTGAATTTGCTGAAAGAATTTCACCCTCAAAGCACACTAGCAGATAGCAGTCTCCCTTGTTGACCTGAGGCAAGTCTGACAAGAAGCCCTGAGTTACCTAAAGAGATCAAACATCCGTTTCTCTGAATTCTGTACCTCCGTGGACATAGCAGCTCTATCTCAGTTTACTTCACTGTAGTTCACCACAAAAAGAACACACAGTGCCATAATCTCAGTTATAATCCCAGGGATAAAAAGCAGCAGGAAACACAAGTAAATCAAATTAAAACACAACACTTACAATTAGTGACCTTTTTTTTTTTAAAGAACATCCTTAATATTTTTCACAACTGGATAATGGGATATATAGCAAGGTAGTAATATCTGTCTCAGATTTAAACCACAGTCTAGTATAATTTTAGAATTAGGCCTTAGGACAGGCATGGAAATATCCTCAACAGTTCAGACAAGTTCACTGTCTCATACTTCAGTGATTTCTTCTGGGTTCAAAACTCATCAGTATTTCGACATTTAGTTAACTCTTTGTTAATGGAAGGAAGACAAGGATCCCAGCAGGCTTGTCTTCACCAGCTGGGAAGGGGGAAGAACTCTGGGAGCCGTAAGAGGAACAAAGAAGAAACTGGGAAGAAGAAGGGACAAAGCTAATGTGGGAACAAGTCAGAGGCTATAAAATAATCCTCATAATCCAATCCATGGGCCTGTTTGGAAGCATGGACCTTAAAAGCTTGCGGAGGCAGCAGCCCACAAGGAAATCAGGCATACGTCCATCAAAACAAGAGTGAGGAAAAGCCTAAATTTCATTGTTTAGATTTTCCTAGGGAATGGTAACAAGGAATTGAAGTATCTTTGAACTCTGAGCAGCTCCGAGAGGACTGTTACACATGGGCTTACAGCCCATGCCACAATCACACCTCTTGTACGTTGCTGAGAAAAGTGATTGAGTCTGTTACGTTTCCTGTTTGATCTCAGCATAACAGTTGGGCCAAAGAGACAGAAGCAAACCCGCTCATTTCTGAGAACTGCCAAGCTGTCTTTATATAAACTCTTCACATTCAGCTTAGTCCACTTCACTTCATGAACACACATTGCCAGTGTTAGAAGCCTTTAGGAATCACAACCAACCTTCTGTTTATATGAGGAGCAAACCCAACCATACAGAGCCATACATGGCCGATGCATCTGATCTCTCTAGCTCCCTGCAGCAAAATTAAGCAATGAGGAACTGGGCTTACATTCATGCTGCAGCACTACTGACTTCTATCTCCTGCAGCAAAATAAACAACAGGACTTGCTTCCATTCAGGAGTGCTAACTTGTTGATAGCACCAGAGCTATATTTAAAGGTCTTTTCCTGAGGCAGCTTTTCTTTATTGTTGACAGTAAAATGGATGGTCTATGAAAAGAGATTTTTGTGCCACTATTTGTTTGCAAACAGTTGGGGACCACAAAGCAGATTCAATGTTCTTTAGAGTTCTTTAAAATGAGTAAAACCATAAACATACAATTCATGCCCAAAGCAATTTTAAAAATACTGAAAGTGCTGGCATTGGAAACAACGTCCTTTTCCCACAAAGCAATTGATTCTTACATGCCCTCATCTCAAAATGTGTGGAGTCCACTCAGTTCTGCTCAACAGAACTTGTTTAAAGAACTTTTCAAATGAGATTTTCTCTGAGAAAGTCACTGGTACAATGATATCAACAACTTTTCTTTAAAGAACATTAATTTGAAAAATGGCTTTGTGATCATTGTTGCTGCATACAAGGCTGCAAAAGTAACTGTGTAGGGAGCAGGTCATAAGAAGGGATTATTCCCTTCCACTGGGTGCTTGTGAGACCAGTGTTCAGGGCCAGTGCAAGTGTCATTGAGGAGATGCTGAGGGTTTCTTTAAATCTCAGGAAATGAGCTGCTTTGTGGGTAGCTAACTACCTGATGGGATGGTAGACAGAAGATGGAGCCAGACCCTTGTCAGAGCTCTGCAGCAAAAAAGGGAAATAGACAACATTCACAAGCTGAAGTAAGGGAAATTCCAACTGAATAGAAGGAAAACTAAAACAAAAAATCACCATGAGTGTAGTTAAACACCGGGTTGGGCTGCCCAGAGAGGCTGTGGAGTCTCTCTTGGAGATTTTTAAAACTCAATAAACATGCTCTGTCCAGTTCGATCTAATATGGAAATTAACCCTACTGTGAATGTGGGGTTGGACTGGAGACCTCCAGCAGTCCTTTCCTCTCTGAATTTCCTTATCAGTCTACAACAGCTTCATAAAGCACACTTTGTCATAAACCAGCGTTGTTGGTGAAAAATGCCATTGTTTCCTTCCCTCAGCATCATTTCATCCTTCATGGTGGCATAAAGCATGTGCTGAATCAAGTTGGGTGACTAACCGAAAATCAATACATTGGTGGGGGGAGGTTGCAGTTAGTAGGATCATTTCTGCCAACTAGCTCACTAGGCAGCTGTACAAACATCTATGGCTAAAGGAGATAACGTCAGGGAAACTGTGTGGGAAGAAATAAGCAGGAGTGTGAAGAGACCTCTTTCACTGCCAGCGCCCATTTTTGCCATTTTAAGATGAGTAAGAGTCAGTGATTAGTGACAGGTAAAGGTGTTCTTTGCAGCTAGACTGGTGCCAAGGATCGTATTATTTTTTTTAAAGGGATGTCTCATCAGAAAGAATTTAAAGCAGAAATCTGCTGCAACTGTTTATTAAACACTCCATAGTATTTTTCATAACCACCGAGTTGGCCAAATTCCTCCCAGGTAATTATGTTTTACTGCTTGAAGTTCCCTGCTGCAAATGCATACAGATGATGTATTCTTTTCTTTCCCTACCCTACGTATGCCAGCAAGACCTGGCATATCTCATCACAGGCTCTGTAAATAAGAGGTTATTTTAAAAAAATCTTTGCTAAATAACAGATAATAAACAAACCAGATTTCCTTTGCCTTTTCTTTGCCTGAACAGTAGGATGATGATTTTATGAGTAAAGCATTGAGGAAGACTCGGCAACAGTGTTTGTATTTCCCGATGGCACCAGTTTTGTCTTTGACAGTAGAGGAGTTAATTCTGCCATTACCAGTGCCTGCTTTCAAAGTGTAACAAACAGCTTTCAAAATCACAAAGTACACTGCTCAGCAGGGTAGCAGACTTGCCTTATGTCTCTTGAAGCATTCTGGATAGAAAAAGTGCTTCTTGCTGCAGCTTATATGTCACATGGAGAAAGGAAAGAAATTCAGCATGGAGCTTGAAAGCTCCTTATTATGTTGTCTCTTTGTGCTTCTCTGAGATAGGTCAGAAAAGTAATGAAGACTACCAAAATACATTTAGTTGCAATTACTGTCTGTAGCTGTAGTTCCCTGACCCTTCTGATTAGAAGACCTGCTTATAATTACTTATAATTTTGTGCAAATTATGAATGTTACCATACAACGTAAAGCACTCAAAAACATAGCTGCATAAGGAATACTGTATCCTATCCCACATGACTCAGAATTAAAAAAGAAAACAGGTTTACATAATGATTTTTGCTGCTGGATTGGGTAACGTTAGACACCTTTTTATGCTCTTTAAGCCTCAGTTCCTTCTAAACTGAAAATAATTATACTATCCTTTTAAAATTTTTTTCTCTTGCTAACTACCACTGGTGTTACTATTACTCAGGGAAGAAAACAAAAATCTTACAAGAAACAGCTTGTGCGAGCAGTTGAGAATATGTATCACAAAGGGCCTGAGACAGAAATTTTGATTATTTTGATGGAAATCATGACTATTAACTGATAGCATGACAGGCATCTCAGACTTAATTCTATTTAATGTAGAGAGCTGTATCTGTTGTTCAACTGAACTATATTGTGTGTATTCTATTTCAAAATTTGAGGTTGAGTGCCTTGCATAGGATGCAAAGAGTTTATGTTGCACTTTCAGTTTGTGAGGAGTTGTAAAACCCTGTTTTCAATTCCCATACGCACAGCTTTTTAAAAATAAATTACATGTAAGACTTCAACAGCTGTCTTCAAAAGAGCAGTACCAAATCTCAGAGATTCTTGATAAAATCATGAGTGTTGGCCTCAGCACATAAAGTCTGTGAGGCATTAACTCTCAAAGCAGTCTCACTGTACTGTGGCAGGAGACAGAAAAAAACCTTCATTTCTGTTTAAAGAGAGTTGCCAGAAAATAAATCTACAGGAGTTGTCAAAGCATTAGCTTGCTGAGAAACTCCTTTGTATTCATTATTGAAAAGGCTTAGTTAATTATACAAGTCCTATTGCATACGTACTGCCCAGGAGCAGAAAAAGATCTTTAATCAGTTACAAAAGGGTTGGGATTTTTATATCTACAAATAGATGGTATTTGCTTCAGTGCCTTCAGAAAATTTAGGGGGAGTTCCTAAGCCAGCCAGCTGCATGCAAATACAAATGTGTGTGTCTTCCGACAGAATGGTTTCCCAGTTGCAGGTGGACTTGCTGTCAAATCTAGGTGAAGGCCCACTGATCATAGCCTCAGACCTCTTACCTGGGACAGACTCTCAGCTCCCAGAACAGGGGAGTTGTTCTGTGTGGCACTAGGGAGAGGTCTCAGCCTCTGAGATGTGAGATTTCCAGGAATCAGTCTCTGACATTTTTTCCTACTCTTAAAGGTTCTGAATAAATGTTTTAGGTCATCATATTGGAAAATTTTCAGTCTTGCACTATAAACTTATTTTCCCTTGCATCTCTGATACCAACCTATCACATTCTCCCATTACTGAACATTAGGCCCTTCTCTTTTTCTAAAATCCAAAATTCCCAGCTCTCCCTTTCTTTGTAAGAGGACTTCCACCATCTCTCCCATTCCCCATGAAAGTTCAGAAACTCAGAAACATTTTTGGCATTTTCACCCCCATAGAAGATTGAGACCTCTTCTATAGCCATTTAGTCCACTTGGAACATGGACTCATCCCATCATTCTGAGCTTCACCATTGGTTTTTAAGTGATATATAATTCCATTTAAGTAAATAAGGGATGGTACTGCACTTACAAAAGAAGAAAAAGAGAAAGGGAAAATGTGCTTCTATTTACAGTGTTCATTTCCAGGTTTCTTCCCAGTTCATGAACACTGTAAATAGAAGCACATTTTCCCTTTCTCTTTTTGTTCCCATCATTTCAGTCTTCATCGCAAAGATCTATGAGTACATTTACGTAAATGCAGTATGGTCCCTGTACTTTTTCTTCTGTTCTAGGTTTTTATATGATATTCTTTATTCAAATGTGTCTCTGTGGACTTGAACCACACACATCAGTTCAACAGTGCAATGAAATACCAACTTCAGGACATGTCTATTATAGCAGTTTGAGGGAATCAGCATTGCATGAAATGAAAAATTATGGCAGTGCTGAATGAGAGGGAAAATGTAAAGTATGTATTTCAGTTAAAAGCAGGTATTTTAGACTGTAAAGATGTCCAGTGGAATGTTGTAAACTTTTTTAAAAAATATAAATATACATGTTGAACAGAAGACTCTGGGCAGAAGCTGAAAGTTAATTGATATTTCTTCAAACTGGTAACAACTTTAGGAACCATCTCCACATTACTGTAAGCAATGCTTCCAGGCATCAGTCCTCCAGGGACTGTAGAACTCTGTGTTCTGCATGATACTGTGAAATACTCTGCAGAACATTTCTGTCCATCCCTTCTGAGCAAAATTCAGATTAACACATTTTTCCAGTTTTGACTGAGTTGATTCCATGTTTATCCTGATTAATGGAAAGGATCATCCCTCATTGCTCTGTAGGACAGATTATGCAGGTAGTTGAATCCCAGTAATAATTACAAGTATTCATTTTTGTGCTAAAATTTCCTAGGTTCTCTACAGCCAGCCACAAAACACTCTGATGTTCCTGGAAGACAGATTTGGCTTTCTTTAGTATATTAGACACAATGAGCTTTGTTAGAATTATCACAACTCTTACTATCACACTGAATAGGCAATTTCTCATACTCTTATACGTAGTAGTCTTATTAGCAACAATTATTTCAGTAATCATTCTTATTTTATGATAGAGAAATAACATGTCAACAGCTGGCTGCTACCACTGTATCAGGTAATGTAAGTACGCAAAAGAAAATCTATTAATATAATAGCATTACCTGTCTTCCACATGAACAGTCAGTGCAGAAGCATCTGCTCTGGTACCCGAGCTGTGCAGCACACAGGAATGTGCTCACCAGTGTGTAGTTCCAGGGAGGTATGAACAAGACTTTAAGCATATTTCACTGAAGAGTCTCAGAGCTGCGGTATAAATCTGAGGGGGAATCTGGAAATCATGATGTGAGGAATGAATAGGCAGGTTCTTACCAAAAATTTTCATCTTCAGTTACCATGATAGTATGCCTACTAGGTTTATAGCACAAAAGAGTGCTAACATATTGCGTTAGCTTGAGTATGTGTATGGATATATTTGTGTGTACAAATGCCATCTTCCACCTCCTTCTCAAAGAAAGCTTTATAGAGTTACATATGCCACCATGTGTTAAGTAATTTTTTATGGGCTATAAATGACTCGGCCAAGCTGTGAAATGAAACAGCTTGTTCCACTGCACTAACAGTGCAGGCTCAGTGCTTATTGTCTGTGCAGCAAATGTGCAATGAGCCACTCTCCAAACTAACTGGAATGAAAACACATCGTACGTGGTTCTTACACCAATTCTTATTCACTGTGTATACTTTCCTGTGATAGGGCAGCTTTGTAACAAAGGGAAAGTACCAAAATATTCTATTATTTGCACTGCTAAGTCAGATAACATCAGTATTTTTTGAGCTTGTCACCACTTTTTAAACCTTTAGTGTGCCTGGTAAAACTAAGCCTGTATTAGATGTGTAGGTGACATCTACTCTTGAAGTCAGCACTTTATCCTTGAGCTGTGTTTCTATGTATCTTCCAATGACCTGAATTTTTAAAGACCTGCATCTAATTTTATTCATTTACCTTTGAGGCTTGATTTCTTTTTTTCATCAGACCATATGTCCAAAACTCTAACAGGAATGAAAAATCACCACCTAAGCAGCTATTTGCCAAAGCAAATTGGGAAATACCTAGGGGTTCCTGTAACGCAACATGTTCTTTGGCTTACTTTTAAATGCAATATGACTGGCTTTGCTTATGTCTGACCTACAAATTTGGCAGAAATTATATAAATACTTTGTTTTCAAATCACTCTGCTCCTCCAGTGATCAGCAGGTTTCCTAACAGAACAATTACTTTTCAGAAACACAATCTTCAAGTACTTTGGTTTCATCACTTTCGTTTTTAACTCTTTTTCTTAGCAAATACGTTGTCCTTACAATATTTTTTATGCACTTTGTGTAGTTGAATTTAGATTCACAAAGGCGAAGAATAAACAAAACCTACTTGACAATCTAGTTTTCCTCCTTCTGATACTGTGCTACCTAAAATTTATGGATTATATCTGTAATTATTTGATCCTCTTCATTATATCTTTGGGCAAATTTTCTATTATTTATTGCTACCATTCATGGAAGTCATTTCACTCATCTTAAAGTGCTCACATTATTTCCATTATACTTTCATCATTTTGTAATATAAGCCAAATGGAGTTTAATCCATTTCCTGGGGTTTCTAGTGGGTCAAGCCAGAATGTCTAATTTCATGACATCAAGCAGATAAAAAGAATAAATAAATCTGTTGTGATATTCATATCTTCATATGTATATTCAGAGTGAGAAGGTGTAAACTTTTTCATTATTTTGGCACAGAAAATGAGGGTTGGCTCAGAAGGGATTTTGTCATTTCAGACTATATTGTCAAACTCTCAAAAAATCGCATATCAAAACTAAAATGAGATAAAAATGTATTTGCCATGTGAGGGAAAGTAGCTTAAAATCTGTCATTTAAATGAGAACCTCAGCAAAATCTAACAAAATCCTCCCTGGTTTTGTATAGGTAAACCTCATTTTGTGTTATACTGACACGGAAAAAAAGCTTGCAGACTCACTTGTCCTACTTTAACAGAACATTTATGCTATATTACACAAAGATTATTGTAGTATTGTGCAAAATACTTTAGTGAACTGTGGTTATGTCAAATACAGACTTTTAATGGCAGTTTGCAAATTTCTTCTCCCTTTAGCAACACATTTTCCCCTTGGTAAAGCTGCAATAGAATAGACTAAAATAATCAAGGTTCAGGTTGCTCTCTGTGTGTGATATTAAATACTTTTTTCTTTTCCCTGTATGAACTTTTGTCCATCTGAAAGCCAGGGCAAAGTGTGCCTTTCATCATCAAAATTTCAGTGTGCTGTGGCAAGCCATCTTTTATGCAGCTGAATCTGCAGCGTCTGATATGTCTCCTTATGTAAGATGCTAAAATTGTAAAAAGAAGACTGTGAATGTATATTTAGGCTCAGGCAGTGATTTATGGTGAGGATGAAAGGGAGAAAAGGTGGTTGAAGAGATTTTTGCCTTCTGAGACATGGAGCTGCATAGTTCCCCCTTTCAGATCCAGGCTGCACCTATCTTTGAAGTACAGTTAAAATACTAAGAATAATTTCAATCGTCATTTTAGCTTTCTCTCATCAAAGTTATGGAAAATGATAGAGCTGTAGATTTGCATTTTGATACTTCTAGCCCAATTTCACTATTTAAAAATCAAGTTTCTAAATCAAAGCCATCACCTTGCCTCTCAACTGTCACTAAAAAAAAAAAAAAAAAAGAAGGCACTTCCAGAAGGCATTTATCCATCCTAAGATATGTTTAAGGAGGTGCTATCCCTATTGATTAACCCTGTCAGTTTATTATTCTCAACTAAAGCTAAATTTTGGGGAATTCTGGTATTTGAATGAATTGCAGAGAGGATGTTGATAAAATAATCAGTTTAGAACATAAGGTTTCTCTTCCACAGAAGTATAAGTAAGTATAAATAAATATAAATAAGAGATATCTAGTAGGCTGTACTATGAATTAGTTCTGTACCTCTCTTGATTTCCCTCACCCCATTTTTATTCTCCCTCTACCTACCACCTGTCACAGATTCACAGATTCACAGACTGGTAGGGGTTGGAAGGGACCTCTGGAGATCATCTAGTCCAACCCCCCTGCTAGAGCAGCATCATCTAGCGCAGGTTACACAGGATGGCGTTCAGGTAGGTTTTGAATATCTCCAGAGAAGGAGACTCCACAACCTCTCTGGGCAGCCTGTCCCAGTGCTCGGTCACCCTCAGAGTAAAGAAGTTTTTTCTCATATTGAGATGGAACTTCTTGTGTTCCAGTTTGTGCCTGTTGCTCCTCGTCGTGTTACTAGGCACCATTGAGAAGAGTCTGGCCCCATCCTCTTGACACCCACCCTTTAGATATTTATCAACGTCGATAAGATCCCCTCTCAGTCTTCTCTTCTCGAGGCTAAACAGACCCAGCTCTCTCAGCCTTTCCTAATATGAGACATGCTCCAGTCCCCTCATCATCTTTGTAGGCCTCAAATACATACGGGTATTCTGTGTTCGTCTTCATCATTAAAAGCAATCTCTGTAATAATCTCTGCCTAAATTGGTTGAATGTGATATTTATAGTTCTTGTGATTTTCCCTCCATTTATTCCAAATGCCTCTACGGTACAGGGACCAGTCTCACTAAAACAAAAAATCTTTCTGGAGAAATCTCTGATACCCTCTATTGTCCTTTAGGTTACTGACTTGGGCAGCTTCTGACACTAGTGAAACTTTCTCATCTAATTCATCTCCTCTAATCTTATTGCCTCATTAACCTCTTCCTACTGCCTCATTAACCTTTTTCTACAACATTTTAGAATATCACCTAACAGAAATAAAGCTGGTTGAAACTGGATTGGTACAAGTCTATGACTTCTATTTTTCATATTTGAGTGTGTATGAAGTATCAGTGTTCTTTTCCCACAAATCACTTCAGGCCAAGAGTTTTTACATATGGCATTAGTCCACAGTCAGCATTATTTTTTGTCTTTTTTTTTTCCTTTTAAAAGAAATTAATCAAATCTCTGAAAGAGGTGCGCACACACAGTGACCAATAAATGGAACAGAGTTTAAATTTTTTTATGGGAAATATTCCACACCTCAGAATTTCAACAAGCAAAAGGCTTTCTCTGTTTTCCAAATTTATTTTGCACAACAGTTTTGTTTCATCTGAAAATAAAGGCTGGACAGTATTTTCCTTTAAATATTCTTTGTTTAATCCTACTAAGAATTCTGGGCTTACAGGCTAAATTTCTGCACTAGTATATTCAAAATTTTGTGGGCAGGGAGCCTGCTAGCTCTAAGAATCATAACATAAAACTGTCAGCTTGTTCATATGCCTGAGCCTTAAAGCCAGCCACTCTCACTTCCCACAGAATTGTAAATTGTGTTTGCTGTAAGGAAAGTTCCTTGATTCTGCTCCTCTCCCTCATTACATGACTGCCCTTCATGCATAACAACACCTAGCCTTCGTGCGGGCAGCTCAGAGAAGACTCTGAACATGTGCCGGGGCCCTCAGCGGCTGCAGCTCCTCTTCAGAGCAGGGGAGGAAAGAGGCAGCCTTACTCTGATCTTTGCTTTTGTGCCGTGACCGGTCGATAACACCGTGCAGGGCAGACTGCGTATCCAGTTGCAAGAGGACCAACAAATTTCTGAACCTGCAGGTATTCGACCTCATCTGTGGAGCTGTGAAGCATACTTATTGAGGCAGTCCTATGACGGTAAACCCAACAAAATCTATTTAAAGGACTATGAGACAGGAGAAGGTAGTAGTAAAGTCTGTATTAGATGTCTGATTTTTCTTACAGTAGAGAACACGAAGATGAAACCAGCCTACAGAGAAAATTGTGGCAGTTGTCAGGGAGAAAGAAATATGTGGGAGAAAGGTGAAAGACAAAACAAGATAATGAAAGAACCTCAAAAGGACAGAAAAGGTCAGAGCCTGTAAACATTGGGAGGCATTGTTTATAAAGCTCATCCATCATTATTTTACAACAGCTTTGCCAGGAGCTCATGTCCCAGCAAGAGGATGAAAGGCATTGTGAATACAAACAGCTGGTACTGCAAGTAACTAGTCTGGTGCTAAGTTTTAAAAAATTAAAAAAAAAAAAAAAAAAAAAAGAGAGAGAGAAGGGTTTGCTAAAAAATGTTTGGCAGGTTTTGGCTGGTATTTTGATTTCTTGGCATATTTAATTTTAAAATAGTATTGAATAATCTTTTGTTTTATCTTCAGTTGGAGTTGTTTAACTCCAGTACTGAAATGTAAATAATAAATGGCTAGTATTTGCAGTAATACTGAATTATTTATTGCAATAAGGTGATGTTGTCTTGTTTTCCTGAAGCACAGCTGTCTGCTGGAGGATGCAATTCTGGTTCTCAAAACAGTGTTAAAGGAATCCAGCAGAAACATGGTTTTTGCTATAACAGCACTCTGTTAGGTAGAAAATTATCTCTGTATGAACTTCATGGATTATGGCGGAGGGCAACATAGCAGTGGCGTAGGTCCTCATCAGTCCTTCTAAGGCTTTGTGTTTTTTCATGGTATTAGGGACCACACACCAAAGTCCTGTTTATACTTCGATGATCAAAGTCTCTCTCTTTACAGTATACCAAACCCCAGTTATTAAATCAAAAAAACTCTTAGTTAAAGAAGTAGATGTTACTATCTTTATCTTGGAGATGAAGTCTAAGATCACAGAAAGGTCCTAAGGGATGGGGACCTGGGGACAGAACCTAAGGTTTTGTGTCCTCTTTAATAATGTTCCATATTTTAAAGCTGTAAATTTTCCTTTTTTGAGTCAAGTTCTTAAGAACCTACCTTTGATTCCTTAGATTTCATGACATGCTACTACATGTTCTAACTTTCTAAATATTACAAACAGATTCTAATATAGCTGAATCCAAGATTTTTTTTTTAATTTAAGCAATACAGCTACATAAGGAGCTACATTTGAGCTGCTTAGTACTGGAAGACATGATGTCTCATTACACAGTGTAGAGATAACTATAGCTGCACTAAGTCCAGGTCATTAGATACCTATGAGATAAATGGTGGTGAAGTACGTCAAAGAAATGCCTGTATTCTATCAAAGAACACAATGAACAGGGCTCTCGGAGGTTCATTAATTTAATCTCTCAGGGTATCACAACAGATAAAGACCTAAGGAAATGAAATCAGTCCTAACAAAAGAAGTCTTTATTTCTGATCATATGCTTATGACGACACTGTGCTAATCATTACTCATCTCTTCATCTTAGACTGAAAGATTATCTAAATTCTGAGGTTTATTACTTAGTCGTACAGAATTATAAATGTAACAGATTCAGAAGGAGCAATACTTCATGTTATGCTCAGAAATGCTTTTAAGACAAATTGGGAGACAGATTTCATTCACTTCAGTTTGCTTGTGGGTAACACTCATGCAAAACACAAGTAACAAATATCAGAAGCCACTAATGCAAAAATCTGTGGAGGTTCCTATTCCCAAACCTTCCTCAAGAGAACATTTACAGAGTTACATCAAGTAGTCTCATAACTGGAATTTGCACTATCACGTAATTTCTCCCCTTGGTTGACTCCCTGATCTGGAATCTTCGATTTCCATACTGAATTATTTTAGTTTTCTTGTGGGAATTCTTTTAGCATAAATTCGCTCTTTCTGAGACAAAACCGAGGTTCTGGGGATAGTCTGCTCATCTCCCAACAGCATGGAGGACATGGTTGTTTCCCTGTGATCTGTACTGACTGTCAGCACTAACACAGTTGGCCCTGCATGACCAAAAAATCCAATGTTCTCATCATGCTCTCTTTACATCACCATCATCATGCTACATTAAGACAACTCTGATTTTATCAGGCTCTTTGCACTAAAATATCACCAAAAAATAACTTTTGTCTACTTGCTACAAGGCAAGAAGCTGGGGGTCAGAACACATAGGGCTAATAGCAAAGCAGTGTGGATGTGTCTAGTCTTCTCTAAATGGGGCTTGTCTACAGCAGTAGAGCAAGCTGTTGTTCTGCACTAACATTCAGAAACCTTGGATGCATGCTTTCAGAAAAGTGGAACTAACATGAGTATTCATAATCAGAAAGTGTAGAAATAAACCCTGAAAGAGTGTGTATTCTTAAAATGCAGCCGCTTCTCTGAACACAGACAAAAGGAAAAATTGGAGGAGAAATCCTCCTAAAGCAAACCATGTTCCTTCCTATTCTACATGCATGATGGATAAGACATGATAGTCCTAGAGACTGTAGCCACAAAGTGTAGGAAAGTAAAGCTGGGGGGTGGGGGTGGGTTGGTTTTTTGTTTGTTTGGGATTTTTTGTTTGTTTCGTCCTGCTTATTTTTTTCCAGCACCTGAATTCTTTGATTGAGTAGTAAGAGGATGATCTGAGCTGTAAGGAATTAAAAAAAAAACCAACAACAAAACACAAAACCAAACCCACCACTACAACCCAAAATTAATATCGCCACACTCAGGAGGCCAGGCTCACCGGCTGCTGCTCAGAAGTACCTTTCTGTGATTTAGAATCCTTAGCATAAAGTATATGTCTTTTGAAGCTCCAGAAGAGCATTTCCTACCTAGTTTGGAAACAAACCTTATTTGAAAAGAAAAATGCTGTGAAATTATTGTCAATATATTCTCCCTTCACCCCTTCCCTCCTGCCTCCCTTTTATAACTAAATGACCCCCAGTCACTCTTCTGCAACAAAAGGAGCCCGTACTAACTTATACACAACCATGGAACAAAATGTCAGTTTATGTATTTTCTTAATTCTGTTTCCTGGCCATCTGGCCGTTCATCAAATTACTCTGTAGATGCTCATCAGATAGCAGCACTTAGGCATCTGATATTTAAATTTCCAAGTTTAACGTAGTCACATTCGGTCCATCTATGCGAATAGACATAGTCAACCTCAGAAGGCGATTAAACTTATTCTAAGATAAATGTGTCAATTAGCTCAGAAATTTAGATTTAGACAACCGAACTGAATGAAATTTGAGCCATTGTCCAGTGAGATTTACCTGCTCATTTAAATGCATTGCTGAATTAACCTTGATAACACTGAACGATGGGAGACAACTATTTACTACTGTCTTGGGTAATTTTGTTTGACAGCAGGCATCTGATCAAAACAGAATGGGAGCACAATCCATAGTTATCAATCCCTGGAAGCTGACAACAACAGTGCAGATGACACATCCTGTGATTTACAGCAGCAGTCATTTAAGACTGACAGCAGAACTAATTAACCTTTCACAGTGCAGAGTGTGACAGTTCTACAAGAGCAACAGCTTATGTTCCCATCATCATAGTAAATTTAAACCCCTTGACTTCTCAAATACCTTGCAGCAATTTAGTTAATTAACCATCAAATTTTAATTGTTAATGGATTTTTAATAAATCTGGTCCCCTAAAAAGAGGTGTACTGTCATGTAAAGAACACTAATGTATTTAATCATAGCTATATATTTTTAAGAATTGATTAGCTACTGTTAATGTGTTCCTAAAGTGAACACAATGCTGCTGTGCATGCCTGTGGTCCTCTTGTGGTACATCAGTAAGTCTGCATTAGATATATATGTAACAGGTAAAATATCACACAAATTCAGCTTAAATATTTCTTATCCCTTTCAATATTTACTCTATCATATGTTTGTAGAAAGCAATTATTTTTTTCCAGTCCTTGTTTCCTAGGCTAAATTAGAAAGTAATGTTTTTAGTGCTTTACTATATGGTTCTTTGCCATTGTGATAATCCTGATTTGCATGTGTTTCACCTGGAATATATCTTTCTTGAGGTAAACAGTAATATTCAAGTTACAAATTATTTCCCAGTGTCTTAGAAAGCCATATTAATGCTTTCCTAGAAAGATAAGCAACATCTCTTTCACTGTATTTACTTTCTTCGGAGTTGCGTTGTAGCATTTATTTATCATCATCCAATGACTACCAAAACACCCACAATGAGTTCCATTTATACATCGCTTACAATGATTGATGTTTTCTAAACTTATAGAAATGCAAAAGGTTGTGCTTGGACACTGTATTTTTAGCTATTCCTACCAATGCAATCCTCGGGGTCCTCCAATCCCATGACACCCTGACAACTTGTCATATCAGTCAAACATTCATGTCCAGCTTGGTTCATTGTGAACTCTCTCAACAGCTCATAGATAGCTCTTTAATAGGACTTCCCCTCATCAGGGTATCTGTTTTTCTAAATTTAAAGAATCAACTCCACAAAACAGTGTACATTTGAGCTGTTCTTACACACCTGTCAAGGGAAAGATGTAGTGAACATATATGAGAAAGAGGGAAAAAAGCCAAATAGAAGGAATAGGAATTGCTTCTGAGTCTTCAAAATTCTGCTAGGTTTTGAAGTGGTGATTTATTTTAGTGCAATGTTTCATAAGACTGGTGTTAAGGCTTTTTCACTGCATGCTGTGGGAGAAATGAAAATTAGTATGGAAGCACAAGAGAGCTATCATGCTTCATGTGCTCGCAGCTGGAGATCATTGTTTTCCCCATGAGGCTTAAATTGTGAAGCACATTTGTTGTAGAGTATCTGGGGGTACAGAATAGTCCACGGAAAATTTCCAGCTGCTGAGAAATGGTGCTGGAATTTTCAAACAGATTCTAATTTACTGGAAGCATTTATCCCTTTTTCTGGCTCACAGCATCCAACCTACCTGATCTTGTTTTAGGTTGAATGCACATCTAAGTGAAAAAAGAAGATACTAAAGCAATGAAGAAAAAGGAGGTCTCAACAAATGTTGCAAATAAACCTTAAAAGACAGAGAGGGAATAAAATAAGCTGAGTATATTTTCCAGAAAAGGGCTGTGGTTGACTGAAAGTACCTGAAACTACTGTTAGGTTTGTGCTACAACTGTCCATGCTGGGCTTTTATCATGGTCAAACATTGGAGGCAGTGCAACAAACCAATATTGATCAAAGAAATAGATTTATGCAACATCTTTCAGGGATGTCATGTCTTCATGAGAGATTTTGGTAGTTTATCCACAGAACAGAGGAGGCATTATAATTCTTGTATCTCTTTCCAGTCATTCAACATCTAGAGTTTAGCCAAGCTGCACCACTGGGCATTCAACATGCGTTGTGTCTGGCTGAGATGGAGTTAATTTTCCCCACAGCAGCCCTCACAGTGCTGTGCTGTGTATCGGTAGCCAGCAAGGTGTTGGTAACACACCGGTGTTGTGGCTACTGCTGAGCAGTGCTGGCACAGCATCCAGGCTGTCTCTCCGACATTCCCCCCACCCACACCATTAGGCTGCGGGTGGGCAAGAGCTTGGGAGGGGACACAGCCAGGACAGCTGACCCCAGCTGACCAAAGGGATATTCCATACCAGGTGATGTCTGCTCAGCAATAAAAGCTAAGAAAAAGGAGGAGGAAGGGGGGACATGCATTATGTGTGACATTTGTTTTCTGGAGCACCCACTACACGTACTGAAGCCCTGCTTCCTGGGAAGTGGCTGGGCATTGCCTGCTGATGGGAAGTAGAGAATAAATCTTTTGTTTTTTCCTTTGCTTCCATGTACAGCCTTTTGCTTTATTAAACCGCCTTTATATTGACCCACAAGGTTTTTTCCATTTTATTTTCTCCCCCATCAGTCTTGCTGAGGAGTGATAGAGCAGCTTGGTGGACACCTGGCATCCAGCCAACATCAACCCACCACACAACACTTTCCAAAAAAGGGTCATTATAACCATAATTTAAACCTTGTTGACACACGACAGAACAGATTAATGAATAACAACAGGGCCGATGTTGGCCTTTCCATCTTTGATCCCAACTACTGATGATCTTTTCCACTGCCATCACAAGATGAGGGCTCCATTCTCTTTGCACAAATATATAGCAGAAAGCAAGATGCACTTATTGCGTGTTCAAACCTATGGGAAGGGTTTTCTGATGATTAAAGGTGGTGAAAGAATCACTTGTCTCCTAACAGGTCCTCTCCCACTTTACAAACTATGGGTGAAACCTGACCCCACTGAATTTGCAAATTTGTTATTGACTGTAACGAAGTCATATTCCAGCTTCAGTTTGTGAGAAGAGTTATGGGGCCAGGTTGTGGCTGTGATTATTTGTCATGAAATTTTTATTCATGATCCAAAAAAAATATTTTAAGTAAGAAAAACAATAGAATGATTAATCAATCATGGATATCTGTGACACAACAGTTGGCATTTTTAGTGGGGACTATTCAAATTTGATTATATATTTGTGATACAAGTAAGAAATCTCTAAATGTCATTCGGTAACTTTCTACTCTTTAAGAGAAGAGATTCTCCAGATGTATCTTTTTTTTTTTTTTTTTTTTTTTTTACTTTCTGCAGAATTGCTTTGCTCCTTACAACATCTTGGCACCAGCTTCTAGAATTTCCTGGTAATGTGTTAAAGCTCCAGCCTGCTGGCACCAGAAACTAGGCAGTAAAGACTCCCAGGGGCTTAACAGTTTGTGTTTTTTTTTAACTAATATCTAAAGAGAGGAGGAAGGTGAAATAATATTTTACAGTAGCAGGACAATAGATGTATAAACACAACCCCTGTTATGACATGATGCTGTTATAGACAGTGTTGAGCTGAGGGCATGGGCTCTGTTCACACCACCACACTCATTTAGAAGAGGTAACCCTGTTCTACTCTGCCTGGCTTCAGTAAAGCCTTGTGAGGCAGGACAGGCAAGGGGAAGGTGAAACAGCTTTGCCTGCATTTCATTCTGTGTCTTCTCTCCATCTCTGGACTGATTTAGAGAGAAATCCATGCAATGTAGGAATAATGGGCCTATATTTCTGTCCACGTAAGAAGGGAAATCACATTTACTTTTAAAGGTCAGTGAAAGTGTATAGTGAGTACTTCCCTTCACATTGTGTGAATGATATTGCTCCATATACATAAGAAGGTGAAATGAAATGCTAACTTCACCAAAGTCTTAATTCTTTCCCTTTCAGAATCTTAGTTTTTAACTCTACTGAATGCTCTCCTTTTTTTCTTTTTTCCTTTTCTCTTTTCTTTTCTTTTCTTTTCTTTTCTTTTCTTTTCTTTTCTTTTCTTTTCTTTTCTTTTCTTTTCTTTTCTTTTCTTTTCTATAACTTCAGAATCTTGTAGTAAAGATTTCTGAAAAGGTGAATTGTAGTGATCATTACATGACTTGTAATAACTCCTAGTGAAATTTGTATTCTTGGGAACAAAGCTCCTCTGAAGCAAATGCATTCTGAAGCATGTAATCTAGTTACACAAGTGTACTGCATGTATCTACCATTTGTTCATTCAAGCGATACATTATCCTTATACCTGACTGAAAACTATAAGCTGTCCTGAAAAAACAAACAAAAAAGACAAAAAAAACCTCAAACTAAAAAAAACCCCAAACAAACCACAAACCAGAAAAACTCTACTTCTTTCCAAATGAGAAAGATACATTCAGTTTCCTTTTGCATTAATGAGGGTTGCTTTTTCTGCTTTTCCAGGTAAAACACAGGTTATGGGTGAAATCAAGATTGCATTAAAGAAGGAAATGAAGACAGATGGAGAACAGCTGATAGTAGAAATCCTTCAGTGCAGAAATATCACATACAAATTTAAATCTCCAGATCATCTACCAGGTATCACACAGAAAACAGCTTCATGATACTTTGAAAACATTAATAGGATGTATCTGAAGTCATTTAACATCACCACTAAAATGGGAAAGAACATTGCTTCTTAATCAGAATGACATTTTCTACAGGATTCTTTTTAAGGTGCTTTTTCTCCTGTAAGCAACTTTAATGAAAGTAAAAACACTTTGTAGAAGCAAATTAACTCTCAGAAGTTAATCATCTGTTTAATTTACTTTTGATTGTTAAAAACTAATTCTTTTTTAACTTTAATAAAAATGATATCTCCCTAGGTTATTAAAGAGCAATGATACCTAGTGAAAAATTGTATTTTGGTGAAAAAGCTTTTTACAAATTAAAACCACATGTTCATAATAATATTTTCATACATACATAAAGACATCAAGGTATTTGTTTCTTTAATGACAGCATTGTAAACACAAATAATTCCCTTGGATTTAGTGGTATGGTTCCATTTCTACATCATGTGAATGAGAACAGAATATGGCTCTGTAAAGTACCACACTCTGTTTCTTCACAACACTTGCTCTCTGTTGAAATCATTAGCAACAAAGATTACTTCAAAGCTTCTGTATTTAACTGTTTGAACTATTCTTCCCTAGACCTGTATGTGAAGCTCTACGTTGTCAATATCTCTACCCAAAAGAGAGTAATTAAGAAGAAAACCAGGGTATGCAGGCATGACCGAGAGCCTTCGTTCAATGAAACGTTTAGGTTTAGCTTGAGTCCTGCTGGGCATTCTCTTCAGGTAATTCTGCATTTTATTAAAACCTCATTTTGGATGTTGTCCATGCTGTGCTATGGGCATTTGAGATCAATCTTCTACCCCAGTTGTTTACTGAAAAGAGAAAATTACAAAGGAAATAACACAACTGCATAATAATGGAAATATTGGGCTGGAGGAAATTTTAAAAGATGGTTTAATCCATCACCTCACACTGAGGAAGGCTATTTATAAACCAGGTCTGAATGTTTTAGGCTTGATCTGTTCTTAAATCCCCTGGAGAAGGAAGTTATGCATGCCTTACAAAAATATTTTTCTATATATTTAGAAATTTTAGTGTAATATCTGACTTAAATATGCCATATTTTTAAATTAACTTATCCTTAAGTATCCTCAAGAAGCACAGAGGAAAACAGATCTGCTTTCTTTTTGTAAAAGAAAGTTTGCATACCTAAAGACTGTTATCATATCTCTCCTCTCTACTTTTCCAGGCTAAGTAAACCAAATTTCTTTGGTATGTCCTGTTACCTAAATGTCTAATCATTTTATCATTTGCTGCAGTTCTTTAACTTGACAGTTGTGGTGCCTAGGATTAGACACAATAGTCATAATCTCAGGCACTGCAGAATCACACATTACGCCAAGTCAATTATTCTCTGTGTACATTCGTAAAGGAGATAATGCTATTTTCAGTCTGTGGCATTTCAAATGATGTATGGAACTGATTCAGGAATGGTCCCTCTCCTGTCTTTTAGTTGCTTAGACTGATTTGATCATTTGGTCAGACAGGCTTTTTTAGACAGGTAAGATTCACTTTATCTACCTTCATTTACTTTCACATGAGTAGATAACTAATATAAGCCAGATATTCAGGTTTCCTCTAGTCAGTGGAAAGAGATGGAAGCATGCTAAGCTTAAAAATAAGTGGGAAAAATTGTTGGGCATACCAGCATCCACCGAATGTACCTTTAAAGCTGGAAGATCGACATAAACAAGCCAGCTACATTTTGATGACTAAAGTTAAACTGGATTATCTAAGTGCTTATGTTAAGTTTATTGGTAGTATCATTAAAATTAAAGCCAAAATGGATGTTGCTTATCAAACAAAGCCAACAAAAATAGATACTGTTTTCCCTGTGTTAAGGCGTCGTAACATCCTTATTGATTCAATAGACTCAATAAAAGAATATTTAAGATGTTATATTACCTGGGAAAATCCAGAGTGGTCAATAAAGTCTTGCTGAAGTTTAAGAGCTAAAATTCCTGTAAAAACTTTGCTTCCAGTGGTGATTTCAAGAGGAAATCTTAAGGGGTGAGTAAACCAGTAAAGAAAAACCCACAGAGTCCTATGGGAAAATAAGGCATCAAGTTGTTAAGGAGGGAGGTAGGCATAGGGACAGACTTTGCAACATTTCCTCAGAAACTCTGTGATACATTCTGGTTCTTCACACCAAACCTAAGAGAACAGAGACTGTGAAAGTAGCAAGGAGCAAGTTTAAAACAAACAAAAGGTGTTTCTTCTTCACACAAGTTGGAGTTTGACCTATAAAATCTATTTTGCATAAGATATTGTGGATGATAAATGTTTTCACGGGAAAAGTAACTGGAGAAAAGGAATGGACAATTCATGAGCAAAATACTTCATAGTCTGTTAAATACAAACATATCACTTGTGAGTCAGGAAGTCAATGGTCCACAGATCATAATAGGTATTTTGGGAAAGTATCACTACATGATTGTCCTGTTCTTATACTCTGCCTTATGCACTGCCCTATACACTTTTGGAAGCAGAATATTTTCCTAGAAAGATCTTTGATCTGACTCATCTGTTTTTCTGTGCTCTTCATACCTATCAATCAATCAGTTCCTAATGCAAATGAAGCTGGCTGATTTGAAAGCTGAATTTGCGAGTGGTGAACGTTTAGGGGCAAAGAGATGGACATTGTCAAAAGAGATTTGAGAAAGAAGGGAAGAAAACAAAACCAGAATGTATAGAACAAACATAGAATTGGGAGATTGAGGCAGGGAATAAGATCAGAGAGGGAGCAAGACATGTCAAGCATTAATCATAGAAAATACATTGTAGAGAGACATGAGAACCAACTAGAGGGAGAAATTAGGAGAAGGGTCTGCCCTCTAAAAATCAACAGCAAGAACTATAGGTATTAGCCATAAAAATGGAACCATGGGATATTGAGGAAGAAAAAAAAAAGAGAGAGGGGAGAGGGGAGAGGGGAGGAGAGGGGAGGGGAGGAGAGGAGAGGAGACGAGAGGAGAGGGGTAAGGTAGTATCATCTGGTCAAGAGTATTGGAAATAAGGAAAAAACCCAAGGATTAGAAACTGAGACTAACTGATTCAGGATAATAAGGCTGGAATTTAAAGCCTGGAGTAGGGAAGAAACAAGGCTAAGACAGAGAAGCTAGAGAAGACAGATACTAGGGTTCCAGCTGGGAGGAGTGGAGAGAAGGATCAAGGACAGAAGTTTTCTATCCCAAAACTGTTGATGTGTTAGAATGAAAACATTCTGCAGAAAACATTTTGACAGGTTTCAGACAGGCTCTTGCCTCAGACCCTGGCAGCTTGCTTGCTCACTTCCCTGATTTCCCTGTTCCTTGGCAGCCCACCTGGGACCCTTCTGGAAAGCACTAAGCTCCTGGCCGCTTCGCCTTGTTCCCTAGCTGGCTCCTGGCTGGCTGGCTTGCTGCAATTAGAAATACATAATATCATATGTGCGAGTAATCAGAGAAACCCAGAAGAATGTTTCTCACAGATGTTCTGGTTTGGCTTGCCAGCTTCTGGGCTGTCCATTTATCAGTAAACGCTGAACCAAGCAACCTAGAAGCCACTGACAGTGGAGGCAGGCTGCCTATTTTCCCCAAGGATGAGCTTTCTGATGAGTGAAGTGAAGTGGGGTTCCCTAATAGCTCAATGCCTCAGGGTCATTTGGTCTGTCTTCCTCAAACCTGTTGACCGACGGGCATGTAGGTGCTTAAGCTGTCAGGATACATACCTTACTTGCCAATTGATATCACAATTGGCCAAGGAACTAGGAAGCTCATCCAGGAAAATGATTGGCAATTTCTCCCCCCCCCCCCCCAATTTTATTTTATTTTTAATTTTTTAAATTACTGTAAACTTTGCATATTTATTTTTTTTTACTTTGTTTCCCAAATCAGAATGGACAATTTTCAAAAATGTTGTTCTTGATTACTGGAAACTCTGTTACATGTCTACTGCTGTATGGTCTCTTCCAGTGGAGCACAATATTCTTGAGACCTGCCATTCTTCTGTTAGCCTAGATCTATGAAACCAAGAAACAAAATTCCCTATTTTATCTCCTGCTGGTTCACACAGAGGATGACAGCCTCCTACTGTTATCAGTTACCTCCCTTGCTCATTGCCTGGGGTCTGCCTGGTAACTGTGAATAGTACAAACTTGCTGCTACTTGTTCCTATCATGAACCTGCAATTTTCATGACTTCTTTTTCTTTTTGAAAAACCTAGGAAATAGGTTTTTTTTTAAAAAAAAAGTATTGAGTTTGTTAATTTAGTTACTCAATCATTAAAAATGCTAGAATTTATCTGTGTAACTATAACTCTCTCCTGAAGTGTATATATTATCAAATGTATTTCTCCCATGAATCAGGTCCTTCAGAGAAGACTATTGCTTGCATGGCATGAACCTACTTAGCTGGAAAACACGTGCCTGTATGATATATCAAGGAGAGTCTTGGACACCCAGCCTGCATAGCTCACATAAGTGCCGGGGCTATTCCTTGCCCTGCCCACTCTCCATGGCTGGGCAAGCAAGAGCCATAAAGACCAGACCTAATACTGTGGCTCTCAGCAGAGACGTAGCAGGAGTGAGATTGCAGGTTAGACATTTCAGGTTAGATTACTGCTTGCTGACGTCAGAAAGCAAAACTCTGGACTTTCTCACACACTAGTCTGCTTTGAGTTACAACCTGTATGCAAGGCACCCCCCGACTTCCACACGCTTGAAAAGGGCTGTTACTTTGCTTGAATAAAGCTTTACTCTGTAACTTAAAATTTGACCTTGTGTTTGTCTTTGGTAACCAGCAGGTGAAAAAATTGCTTACTAAAGTTCAAGATTGTCATCTTCTAGTTGCTACATCCCATGAAAATTAAATAGAAGAGGGGGAGATTCAATTTTCATAAGGCTTTCTTTCTATTGGGAAGGTGACTCTAAAGGGTTATGGTCACTGTTTCTTTTCTCTTCTGTCGGTACTGAATCAGAGCTCAACATTTCTGAATCTTCTATGTTTGCTAGAAAATGTGGTATGTTAATATGCACATTGATAACTATTTATTATTATTATTTTCCTAGATTCTGCTTGTCTCCAATGGAGGGAAGTTTATGAAAAAGACACTGATTGGGGAAGCTTATATCTGGCTTGACAAAGTGGATCTAAGGAAAAGAATAGTAAACTGGCACAAACTGTTGGTCAGCTCCACACAAACACACTGAGCAGAGCTGTCTGCTTAGGGCACAAAACCTGCAGAGTCTGCTATAAACAGCATCACTCCAAGACTATAGTTTGATATCATTGTGTTTAGCTAGTCTTTCAGAATACAAAGTAGAAAAGAGCAGTCTCTGGGCTACATAGCACACTTAAATGAGGGCTAGTACACTTGTTTTGCTGCAAAAGACAGCAAAGTAAAAGAAAACCTGGGCCCAGAAGTTAAAGTGAGGCTGTTTGAAATGAAGACTGATATGAGGGCTCTGTGTCGTTGGACTCTTTGTGAAGAGAGTAACTGTGAAGGAAATGATGAAGGCTGGAAGGCAGGTGCTAATGCAGAGTTCGGCTGCAGCTGGAGGTAGTGTGATGGAAAGAGCAGTCTGGTTTTCTGTGCAACCAGGAGATCATTTTATGCAAAAACACCTAGGGTGACTGACTTTCCAAATCTCACTTATCAGAAGTGCAAAACTTGTTTCTCTGCACCTTAGGATCTCCGATAATTTGCTGTAGTGAGATTATGCCACTTGACACAAACTGCAAGGTGTTTGCAAGAGTGGTAATGTTATTTTATATTACTTTTTTCCTCCTTTCTTTTTCCTTCAGAAACTATGCTGTGGAGAATCAGATCTGATTGTTTCATTTGTTTCTGTGTGTTAACAATGAGTATAAACCACTGTCCTAGAATGTAATGGATAAAACTGTATTAATGATCTATAATTTGGGATGTGGTTTTATAGAGAAAGGACAGGATGTAAACTGCACTACATCAGGAAGAAAACAATGCCGTTTCGATGTCAGTGACACTGTACTTCACCCTACCCTTTGAATGAGATGTTTTAAAAAAAGTTCGGAATTGAAGAGACTTAAGCACTGGGACTAACACAATTATTTCAACTAGTCCTTCCATTTTTCACCAACCAGTCTTATTCTGAAACTGTACAGAGACGATGAATTCTAGGCTACATTGTGGGCACTTCGGGGCAGGAGACCCACCGTGCTAACACCAGCCTGCTCGGTGCAGGGCTCTGTATCGACACCACTTGAAATCTAAGGGGAAGGCGTAGCAGGGCAGCTACTGCCTGGATGCTGCTGCATTAGAGAGAGTTAAGAATATCCTCTTGCTGTCTCAGGTGAATGTCTGAGTATAATCCACTCAACAGCGTGGCTTCTCAGTTAGCAAAGTAGTAAACAGGAAGGTAACTTGCAACATGTAAGACCGTGTCAGCACTTCCACGCTTAAAGTCCCACTTTCAGGGGCTTGAAACTGAGCAGTTAGCTCACTTTGGGAAGAAACTACTGCCTGGGATGGTTTAGGCTGGTGGTTGTATTTTCCCTCGTACCATTTTTGAAGAAGAAGGGAGAGCTTTTTCTCCCATTCCTAAAAGTATAGCAGTTTGTTTAAAAAACAAGAATCAGTATGGTAGTAACTCCCCTGTTACTCAGAAATCGTTTAATATTTCACAGCTTCATTAAAAAGTAGCTTCCCTTGAAATATTACCTCATGACCTTTGCATATTTAAAAAGAAAAATCACCAAATTTCTGCACTTCAGACATATATTTTTCTTGCCCAATAAGGACTTTTCACAAATTATTTAATGTACGTCTTCTTATACTTTGTGAATATATGTAGTACACTTCCACAGGTTGTGCAAGACCAACTGAAAATATTCTGGAAAACAACATATGCTTTAAAGAAGGAAAAATAAGACCCAGCTTAATCAGAAGCTGAACTGACCGTGAAAAAGCTACACCATTTAATCTGGTGACACTTCCCACATACAGTTTTCAATTTATCTTTGTCAACTTAAAATAACAGTGTGGTAATGGAATATGAGAAGAAACACACACAAGATATTAATGCTACACACACCAAGGAAACTCCTGTTGTGGATAACCTGCTGGTAGCCTGCTTAACTTGCAAGCAGAGCAATCTTACCAAAATCTTATTAGCTATCTTAAAAACACAACGTCACTGACAGTGGAAGTAGGATGTGTGCTTTATTGTTGAATTTTATGCTTTCAGCAGTATATGTATGCCCTACCTCTCATATATTTTAAAAACAGTCCTCTGGAGTTATTGTAAACATTCTATATGTTTTGATGTTGTGTATGTTTTTATAAGAAGATAAATAATTCAAAGAAGAAAATTCCCGATCGAACCAAAAACTCCTATGTGGATATATTTGACATACGTGTTGCTCTTTTGGTGGGTTATTTTGCATTCCTGATGGCTATAGTGCGTTCTTCTTTGGAAAAAAAAAAAAAAAAAAAAGACAAAAAAAATAAATGTCCAGTTCCAATTACTGTGTGAAGTACAAGCCATGAGGTGTGCAATTTTGTGCAAACTGCTGGTAATTTTGTTCTTGCTAAGATTTATTATAAAGACAGCGAGTCACGCTGGTAGTTGCTATGGAGATTTCCAGCAGGAACGAGCACTATTCGGCTGCCTTACTGGGAAGCCTGTAATCATCACTCCTAACTGAGAAAGCGGACAGGCGTGCTTTGCTCTCACACACATCCAAATGTGGCCAATATTTCTATAGACTAGTTGTGTCTGGTGGTATATCTGCGGCTGTATGGAACGGCTACCTTTGCAGGGTATATCAGCTGTCAGGTGGTTTAATTCAAACATCTTTGATTCTCTGAACAACACACACAATATTTCTGCATGTTGAAATGGCAGTTTCGGACTTCCATCATGAAACGCAAGAAACAGAGTTTGTCAGGAACGCAGCACTGCCTTGGCCAGCTGCAGCACGGACGGGGCTCCTTTGGTGTCACCTGGGATGGGCTAGTGACAGACCCGGGCCCGCACGCTCTCTCTTTTACGAGGCAGCATCATGCAGAGGTCAGAGGATGCTTTCAAAGTGTGCCAAGTTCCTTTTTTTGACCAAATTTCTAGGTTGTACTGGAATCACTCTATGCAACACAGACTCATGTTTGAATGCATTTTTTTTTCTTCTTTTTTTTCTTGTTTTATGAATGAAGTCAGGAAAAACTCTCTTGTGACAATGTTTTTTAAAAAATAATCAAACAAGGACTATTAGTATTTTTTTACTTTTTTGTATATATCTCAGTATATTTTTTTCAACTTTTTTCTCATTAAGTTTTGTTTCTTTTATCTGGCCAAAAGTGCTTAGATGTGGCAACAGCTTTTATCATTTCTGAGTGATTGATTATTAATGAGTTCACACATTTCTACAATTGCTTTGAAGACACATACTGCAGGGAGGCAATAGCAGAGGCATTTTAACTGTTTTTATTCATAAATCTGCTGAGTCAACAGAGTTTGAAGCTGCTTCTTTGTTCAAGGCCTTGTATAGTGGAAACAAGCTGAAAAATGAGCAAAAGCACAGTGTGTGTGTTTACAAATGACAGGGATTTCTAATGTCGTCATTATTAATATTACGTATACAATGAGCAGCAAACAGCCACTTTTTTTTTTTTTTTTCCCCCCCAGGTTAAAACTAGACATGAGAGTTTCTATGATGAATGTTGAGCTAGTTCTTTGTCATTACACTTTAAAGGGATAGTATCCAGGGGCAATGAGTGCTGCTGCTTTATTATTACCCATGTTTTTACATTACATGGATCCTGTGTGGAAGAAACAAAACCCCAATCCAAACCAGCTGAAGTCAATAACAACCAATCTGTTGACTTAAACTGGCTTTAAATCAAGACTTAGGAAATATTTGAGTTATGTTTCTGGATGCTGGGTGTTCACATGGTTAGGCTGTGGGATATGGTAGCTGGTAACCAGCTGATATTGATTCTTACTTTGAGGATGATGATGAAGAAAAAGAAGACATCTATTATATTGTAAGCTAGTGTGTGCCCAATAGAGATTATTTAATTAGGATTTAGTTTCATGGAGATATCATAAAGATGTTAATAGTATTTTTTTAAATTATTATTTGAATCATAACTGACACTATTTTTAAGTACTTTATTTTCATTGCTACAATGTTGAATGTCCCAGATTCCATGAGTATATATCTAGATATGTACATACCTATGTGAATAACAGAGAAAATTTGCATTTGTGTGAGTGTAACTTATAAAGGTAATGAAACAGAGAGGAAATTCAGTGTAAGTATCCACCTACATTATATTTAAACCTTAGTCCTACATGTCTTGTGCATTTTTGTTACACCTGACATGTAGGATCAGTTGCTCTTTATGAATACATGTTGCCTTTAGAAGGAAAATAGAAGGAATAAGTGGATCCGGATACTCTCTCTTTAAATCATAAGAAGCATTTTAATGTTTTCTATATGTTCTGTTTTATTATTTTGAAAATATTAATAAGCAAATATATTGATGAGCTCAAAAGTTATAATATAAATAGATATCCATAACTCAAAATAGATTATTTGAGCAAAAGCCGTTTTCTTAATTTGTTACCCTGTAAATAAGTACACATTTTTGTAAAAGAAACTGAGTTTAAATTATTAACTCCATCTGACATCCAAGCATGTGAATGTGTCCTTATTTGACTGTATCTTATAGATGTTCAGTGACGTGCTCAGGTGCTCAACAATGGCTGACTAGCGTGTGTGCTGTCATGCTACAGACAACGTGTACAGCATACCCAATGTTTAAAAAAATCCAAAAACACCAAAAAAACCCCACAAAAACACAAAAAAAAAGATTAGTCCTTGGAGAAATGTAATGTTTCCACAGTGAATGTTGCATGCATAGATGGTGGTTTGTTGATATTCATTTTGGTTTGAATTTCTTTTAATTTTCATTTTGTTTCCAGATTCATCAGAAAAACAAATACAGACTTGTTCTAAAAGTTGTAAAAAAATGAAAGAAAAGCGGTATGAGAATTGTATAAAAATGCTTGTAAATCTGTCTCAGTTTCCACTTTATGTATAAATCCATGTCATGGTTTTGTGATTGTATACAGGATGTATCTTGAGAACTTATGCAAATTGTGCTGTATAAAGGCTGTTATCCCAGTCTAACAAATAAATATTTAAAATATCTGGTTTGGTTTCTTTTCCCTAATTATCATAAAAATCTATTTTGCTGGGTCAAATTTCCCATTTGTTGACTACAGTGATTATATTGACATACACACTGCCCATATTCATCTGTCCTATTTTGGCATTAGCTCACCTCCCAGGGTATCACTCACGTCCCACGTTTCATTTAGAAATAAGGAATGGTTAATTCATCAAAACTTTTCTTCAAACAAGTCAGAACCAGAATCCACATGCAGCTTGTTGATATCTTCACACAGGTTCATCTCTGGCATCCTGTATAGACAACCAATAAATGTGCATATGTCAGCACAGTTTAGGAATGTACAGGGTTTTGTCTCCTCACTGCAAAGAAAAGATGAATTGAAAATGTAGCCTATCTCTGTACCCTTTTATGTTCCTGACGAAGGCAGAATAAGAAAGCATCTGATGATACACACTAAAGGAACTTGCTGGCTCTTTCCTCCAGCAGAAAGAAGGTTTCCAGGAACAATATCTTTTAGACCTTATTATAAACAAGAAATAAATTTCTTACAGCAATCATTATTATGTTACTGAATTGTACCCGACTTGTAAGAACATCCGTGAGGTTTTCCCATAGAGCTTGCATTTCTAAGCCACACCTAGACCTATATTCATTATATTTGCATAGTTTTCTCTTTGACAGAAATAATAAAAAATTCATGCTCCCCAAGTAAGATAAACTGATGTTTGAGTCTGGCACCTGGAACACATAGTCCGGATTTTTTTCTGTCATTTGACGCCCTTTTCTCAAAAAATAACGCAGTGAGGAATAGGCAACAGCCTTGAGGATGCCTCAAGAAAAGAGGTGTCCTTTTTCACATTAGCCTACTTGCTACAGCAGTGACACAGGTTAACTTCTTTTAATGTCCATCAGGACCCAACCTCTAGTCTTCCCAGCATCTGCCTTAATCACAAAGATATACGTTCATGGAATGAGGAAATAGCCATGGCTACAACCAAGACTTCACCCCACACTCAGCCCCGCTTCTCAACATCCTCTTTTTTGGTGAGGATGTTCCTGCTCAGCATGCTGGCCCTCTGGAAATGGTTAGAAAGCATTTCAGAAGTGTTAAAAGCTTCACAGGACAGAAAGCTGACTGGGATTAGTAGCCATGGAAGCTGTAGGTTTATCTAAATCTAGCTCCAGGAAACTAGTTTACAGAGAAAAATCCCAGTATCCCTTCACACCCACAGAAAGAATGATTAAATAATATGCTTCTCTTTAAATAATTAAAAACGTTTAACAATGTGTGTTTACTCAGTTAAAGCACTCAGAAAAGCACAGAGTATGCGTGAAATACTTCCTCACAGTGCTATTGCAGGGTTTAACCTAGCAGCTGTATGTGGTATATGATGTGAAACTGGGAATCGGGCAGTTCATGGAATATTTTCAAAATATAGGCTGAAATTAAAGCTCATATAGAGAGAAGTCAGTGAAAAATACACACAGAGATTCATCTTAGCATTCGGGCTCTTAGGATGAGTCTCTCAGTCCTCAGATACTGAAATCAAACACCAAATAGTCACTAAATTCAGTGCGAGAATAGCTGCGTGCTTCAAAATTGCTGCAGCTGAGGGGCCGCGCTGCCCCCTTGCAGCATCGTCCAGCACTGCAGCTACCTTTCACGGACACTCATGCTGCTAGAACAGCTTAACTGCTTGAATAGATATTTGCTGCATTCTATTATTATTTTTTTTTTAAATAAAAATAAGTCTGACTTACTCCTTTCTCTCCCAATTTCTCTATTCTGTCCTCTTTTTAGTGTACTCTTGCTCCAGGACTTTGTTCTCAGGCCCTCTCCTAGTTTTTACAGATTTGTCGACACAACACACTTTGGTTTCTCTTAAGTTACTAATATAACTTAAGCATGTCTGGACATAAGAACTTATACTTTTAAATTGTCCAGATGTTAAGGTGTCCAGGCACATTGTCCTGACCATGAATCCCTGTGTGCTTTGGAACATCTCCACACGGGCTTCTTCCCAGGGACCACTAAGCCCTTGAGGTCTAGCAGAATTTACTGCATCCCAGCTATGCCAGCTTGCAAAAGCGTGTTCAGCCCAACAAAATTCTGTGAATTCTTTAATCTCCTGCTTCCTTAGGAAGGCCAAACTCTCAGGGACTCTAGTAAGAACACAACTGCACAACAACAGGCTGGGCGGAGAATGGATTGAGAGCAGCCCCGAGGAGAAGGACTTGGGGGTGTTGGCTGATGAAAAGCTCAACATGAGCCGGCAATGTGCGCTTGTAGCCCAGAAAGCCAACCGTGTCCTGGGCTGCATCAAAAGAGGTGTGACCAGCAGGTCAAGGGAGGTGATCCAGCCCCTCTACTCTGCTCTGGTGAGACCCCACCTGGAGTACTGCGTCCAGCTCTGGGGGCCCCAGGACAAGAAAGACATGGAGCTGTTGGAGAGAGTCCAGAGGAGGCCACAAAGCTGATCAGAGGGCTGGAGCACCTCTCCTATGAGGACAGGCTGAGAGAGTTGGGATCGTTCAACCTGGAGAAAAGGCGGCTCTGGGGAGATCTAATTGCGGTTTACCAGTACCTGAAGGGGCCTACAGGAAAGACGGTGACAGACTGTTTGTCAGGGAGTGTAGTGACAGGACAAGGGGTAATGGGTTTAAGCTGAAGGAGGGTTGATTTAGATTAGATGTTAGGAAGAAATTCTTGACTGTGAGGGTGGTGAGGCACTGGAACAGGTTGCCCAGAGAGGTTGTGGAGGCCCCATCCCTGGAAGTGTTCAATGCCAGGTTGGATGAGGCTTTGGGCAATGTGGTCTAGTGGAGGATGTCCCTGCCTGCAGCAGGGGGGTTGGAACTAGATGATCTTTGAGGTCCCTTGCAACCCAAACTATTCTATGATTCTATGAAGAACATTGCAGCAAATATCTTCAACATTATTGTTTTCAGAGAATCATAGGATTATAGAATAGTTTGAGTTTGAAGAGACCTTTAAAGGCCATATAGTCCAACCCTCTGCAATGACCATGCACATCTTCAACTAGACCAGGTTGCTCAGAGCCCCGTCCAACCTGGCCTTGAATGTTTCCAGGGATGGGGCACCTACCACCTCTCTAGGCAACCTGTTCCAGTGTTTCACCACCTTTATCATAATAAATTTCTTCCTTATGTCTAGTCTGAATCTACCCTCTTTTAGATTAAAACCATTATCCCTTGTCCTATTGCAACAGGCCCTACTAGAAAGTCTGTCCCCTTCTCTCTTACAAGCTCCTTTAAGTATTGAAAGGCTGCCATTAGGTCTCCCTGGAGCCTTCTCTTCTCCAGGCTGAACAACCCCAACTTTCTCAGCCTGTTCTCATAGGAGAGGTGTTCCTCTGTCTGATCATTTTGTGGCCCTCCTCTGGACTCACTCCACCAGGTCCATGTCTTTCTTGTCCTGGGGATTCCCGAGCTGGACGCAGTAACCCTGGTGGGTTCTCATGAGAGCGGAGTGGGAGAATCACCTCCTTTGACTTGCTGGTCATACTTCTTGTGATGCAGCCCAGGATACAGTTGGTTTTCTGGATTGTGATTATACATTGCTGGCTCATGTCCAGCTTTTCAACCACCAGTACCCCCAACTCCTGCTCCGCAGGGCTAGTCTCAATTCATGTCTACCTGTACATGGGAATTAGGAAACTCCTTCATCCCTTACTAGCACATCTGATGCAGAAAGAGTACAGTGCATCTTTTTCAACCCCGCATTACAAGGACCCCAAGTTCCACAAATTTCAGTCTGTAAGTTAAGGGTATTTATGAATTTAGGCCACAACAATAAGCAAAATAATATAATATAAACCAGTCACGAATTATCAGAGATCTCTCCAAATCTGTCACACAAGCATATATCACTTTAAACTGGGAAAAAACCTAAGCACATAGGGATGGTTGTATGATTTGTCGATATCAGTACAACTAAAATGATATGAATGTTTGCAGACAGGGGCTCAAGCACTTAAGGTCCAACAGAAGAAGGAAAATTTCTAGTTTGGACAGGCTGGTCATTTTACTGTAGTTACCATTTTAGAGTGGCTACTATTTTGGCCTTTCCAAAGGATCTAGTATTGCTTTGTCCTAAAGCATTCCACTTACTGTATCAGGATTTTTACATGATATAATATCAGATAAGATTTTAAAAACAGATGAAGATATAAAATAAAACCTTTTCTTCAGCACAGATTTTCAAATCTCAGAAAGTTCTTAGTGTCAGCAATTCAGCAACCACAGCTATCATAAAGATGGAAGGCACTGCCAGCACATTGGGAGCTGGGGTAAATGCACTGTTTGGTAAGGTTCTTGCTATTTAGAGGGGCCTTGACAATCAAGATAAATGGGCTGATGGGAAACTTATGAAGTTAAAAAAGGTAAATGTGAAGTCCTACATCTGTGATGAAATGACCCCATGCAGCAGGCTGGGGCCAACTGAATGAAGTTTGGTTTTGCAGAAGAAGACTTAAGGCTCTTGGTGGACAAGTTGAACATGAGTCAGCAGCATACCCTTATTATAAAGAAGACCAGCCAGATACTAGGCTGTATTATCACACATTTAGTCAGCAGGTCAAAAAAATTCTATTTGGCACCTGTAAGAATTGATAATATTGTGTATATAGATTTAGGCTTTCCAGTAGTAGAAAGACATTGATGTACTTGAGCAAGGCCAGTGGATGCCTACCAACATGATCAGGAGGCTGGCACATATGATTTATGAGGAGAGTCTTGAACGAGTTGGATATATTTGGCTTGGGGAAGATAAGTTAAAGGGGAGCTACCTACAGATGCCTTACAGGAGGGTATGAAGAAGATAGATAGAACTAAATGCTTGGAGGTGTGCAATGATAGTACAAGAGTCAACAGACACAAGTTACAACATGAGAAATTCTGCTTATATGTTTGGAAAAAAAATCTCAGTGAGGGTAATCAAACACTGGAACAGGCTGCCCACAGAGTCTCTGGGATCTCTGTCCTTGGAAGTATTTAAAACATACGGACAAGGGACAAGTCCCTGAGCAACCTGATACATTTGGATGTGAGTGGGAGTGGGGAATGTTCAGACATTTTCCTTTCCAAACTACTGTGTATGACTCCAGAGTTAATGTAACAGCAAGAAATTACATCCTTGTAATATCACTTCATTTTTTGAATACTCAAAGAGAAGGACAGTGCCTCTCATTTCAAAGATGTCAGACTCACCAATATACATTGTATTTCAGTTAGATTAATCATCAGCATTTATTTGTGCTTGTGAGATGAAGTGCTTCTGTACAAAGAAGGAAGTGAGCAGTGTCCCTTCGTTGGCAGCAGTGCAATCCCAGTACTCTTGAGTGAAATTCATTGTTGGCAAATATAAATCTTTTACAACAAAGAGCTACAAAGCCTGTTTGCTAAATTGCCTATGACAGCTGGAAGTCTACAGTAGACAAAAGTCTACTTCAGTTTAAAGTTGCTAATCCACCAATGGTCTTTCTGCTTTTTGGTCAAAAAGGCAAAGAATAGAAAGTAATGAGGTGGAACACGATCAGGAGAAGGACTATCTACTACCTCACTTGTGCACGCCAAAATTATATATGATCTCCCACTAGCTGCAATAGTAGCCCAATAGCTGCATCTGTACTTGTTAAAAAAAAAACCCAAACAAACAAACAAAAAAACCCCACAAAACACCCAAACCCCACAAACAAACTAGTGACAGGGTTCATCCTTTTCCTTGCAGGCCATCTGGAATGGACTGTTTCATGCTTAAGTGTTTGTGCTGGTTTTGGTTGAGATGATAGAGATAATTTTCTTTACAGTGGCTAGTATGGGGCTGTGTTTTGGATTTGTGCTGAGAACAGTGTTGATAACAGGCATGTTTTGGTTATTGCTGAGCAGTGCTTACACAGAGCCAAGGCTTTTTCTGCTTCTCACACCACCCACTAGTGAGTAGGCTGTGCGTTTAGTCCCTTGCTTTCTTGAGATCTGAAGTCAAAACAAAAACTCTCCTTAGACTAGTGTTCTCACCATATTCTTGGTGCCTGGAATAGCTACAGTACACACAAGACTCCTCCTACTCGCTAGGCAACAGGAGACTTTCAAAAATTAGGTTTCATTTCAGTTATTTTAGCTGGTGAAATATTTGACCTTCATTTACAAAGATCATACTTTTCATTTCTTTTCCAAACTAATTCAACTTCCTGTGTGCCAAGATAGGGTCAGGCTGCAGTGCAGGACTTCAGTGAGGAAAAGGCACAGAGATCCAAGTAGTTGCACAGCACTACTTCTTCTCTTCTGCTTCAGGAGCCTCTGCACAAAAAAAAAAAAAAACCCAAACAAAAAAACCCAAAAAAAAACAGCCAGGGGGACAATCAGCTACAAGTGGGATGCAAAAGTCAAAGAGACAAACAAGAGCTGTAGTATTGTGGTGAAAGTGAGATGGGACTAGTCCAGGGTCTAAAACCTCTACAGTCCTCTTTTCGAGACAAAGTACAATATTTAAGAAATGACAGAATAACACGGCTACTGGAAAGGTGTTCAGTACTCCAGATTTTTCTAAAAATGATCTAGTCGCTGGATTGTGATTCTACCTGCTTTTATTCATAGAAAGTCTTTGATTATTTTATTTCTAATTAATAATGAAAGAATATAATAATTCATTATTAAATTAAGTTTGAATTTATTGCATGTGCATATGCTTAAGAATAAAAACCAGTAGTGTTTAATAATTCAGGTTGCCAATTCATCATACGAACATGAAAAAAATTTTTAAATTGAGGATTTAAGGGATTCACAGAGGATTTTGAACAAACATTTACTGCTAATCCTGCAAGTAGGAGCTATAACGATGCTGAAATCTCCCACTCAGCATCAGAAAATGACGGAGTACTGTTAATACATGAAGATTAAAGTTCTGCTCCAAATATGAATTAATCACTAATTGTTATCTATGAAGAATAGCTGAAAGGAATGCAATAAATACAAAAAAGGAAATAATAAGATACCTTCCATGAGGTGTATTTAAAATTCCTTCCAGAAAAACAAATATTGTCAAGATAAAGGTGTTAGAGAATGGGGATTGGCCATGTGTACTCAATCACTATTTCCATACCTAACTAAAAATTAATTTTCTATGACTGGCATTTCAAAATATAGAGGAATCAAAATTCGATACTTTTAGACTTTTTCATAATCATGAAACAGGCCATTTGAACGCAAGTCCTGATAATGCTAAGAAATGTCTGCGTCCTAGTGAGAATACAAGCGAATTACTGATTTTTCAGCCAGTTACATTTCAAGAGTTACCAAGAACAGTAAAGATGATTGTAAAAATTTGCAAGCTTTTTCATCCATGCAATCTACAGAGTGTAGGGAAGTGCTATGCCTTTTCTTTCACAGGTGGAGGAGCTGAGACACAAGAAAACTACAAGTCTCTTTCCAAAGGTCTTCAAGTTACCGTGACTTTCTCATCTTTCTTTTGTAAATGATAGGCCTTACTCAGTCCCTTCCTCTAAGAGGAAATGAAATAAAAGAAAATCTCATTTCAACACTGTGTTCTGAAAATCAAATTAATAAAACCTGGAATAATTTTTTGTGTCTAAAGAGAGGAGATCAGAAAGGAAACTCCAACTGAAGAGCAGTAAGCATTCATGCTGACAGCAAGTGCCTGGAGCTGGCACGCTGTCTTTGAAGCAGATTTGGGCTGAACACATTTGGGTAACTGCTTAGAGCCGCTTGCAGTCTCTGCTCGAATTGACAGTGGTAATAATAGGCTCATTTTCATCAATGGCTTTGAGAATTTGGAGGAGCTTTTACAACCTGGGGGTACTTCATTCTTGCTTCATCTAGCCATTCAGAAGATGGAATAAAAAAAAAAAAAAAAATTAGGTACTTGAAAGCAAAGACTAAGTTTGTTAGGATTATATTCTGTTCTCAGTGTCATCTAGTGTGACTTCAAGGCACAGCAGAATTTAGTATTATTTCTCTTATTTTCATTATTGTATTATAGATAGAGGGATGCAGGCATGCAAACTTTTCAACAACTTGCTTACCAGAGTTCACTTGATGTCATCTTTGTTCAGTTAATATTCACAGATTCACAGCGTGGTAGGGGTTGGAAGGGACCTCTGGAGATCATCTAGTCCAACCCCCCTGCTAGAGCAGGATCACCTAGAGCAGGTTACACGGGATGGTGTCCAGGGGGGTTTTGAATATCTCCAGAGAAGGAGACTCCACAGCCTCTCTGGGCAGCCTGTGCCAGTGCTCAGTCACCCTCAGAGTAAAGAAGTTTATCTTCATGTTAAGATGGAACTTCCTGTGTTCTAGTTTGTGCCCATTGCCCCTTGTCCTGTCACTGGGAACCACTGAAAAGAGTCTGGCCCCATCCTCTTGACACCTGCCCTTTAGATATTTGTAAGCATTGATGAGATCCCCTCTCGGTCTTCTCTTCTCCAGGCTAAACAGACCCAGCTCTCTCAGCCTTTCCTCATACGAGAGATGCTCAAGTCCCTTAATCATCTTTGTAGCCCTCTGCTGGACTCCGACCAGTAGTTCCCCGTCTTTCTTGAACTGGGGAGCCCAGAAATGGACACAATATTCCAGACGTGGCCTCGCCAGGGCAGAGTAGAGGAGAAGGATAACCTCCCTCGACCTGCTGGCCACGTTCTTCTCAATGCACCTCCGGATACCATTGGCCGCCTTGGCCACAAGGGCACATTGCTGGCTCATGGAAAGCTTGTTGTCCACCAGGACTCCCAGGTCCTTCTCCACAGCGCTGCTTCCCAGCTGGTCAACACCTGACCTGTACTGATGCTTGTGGTTGTTCTTCCTGAGGCGCAGGACCCTACACTTGCCCTTACTGAATTTCATATGGTTCCTCTCTGCTCAGCCCTCTAGCCTGGTGATATTGGTGATTTCTACACTGTTGCTTCACGGAGAGTTTTTCCCCTCTAGTTCTGGGGTATATCACATGGACTGGAACTCCTCAACTGCATCACTCCTTATCTCCCATGGGCATGTGATGATGGTTCCTCAGCTCTTTAGTTTAGATTAGCTGTATATTCAAGTATAGAAAAACAATACAGACTTAGAGGTCTGCATTGTAGGCATTTAAATTTAGGTAAAGTAAGTCCCACTTTGGAGGTCTTAACTGTCATCACAAAGTTGCAAACCAAGGGAACACTGCAATTTTAGGAGCAACAGTTCTGCCTGGTAAGAAGACTGATGTGGTTTCAGTGCATAGTCTGAAATCCTTTGTTCATGAGACAGACTAATTGATATTTTATGATATATACAATGTTGTCTTAAGAAAAGAATGCAGAGTGCCAGGCTGTGCTTGTTTAACACCACTCACACAAAATTAATTAATATCTGAGCGATTCAGGGCATTGAGGTAACATCTAAATCTACCTGAAATGAAACTCTTTTTTATTTTACTGAAAGGCCAGGGTCTCTCTGATAAGCAACTGTATGTGCTCTCAAGCATTTTTAGCATATTTGAAATCATGTAGTGTAGTAAAGAGGCAGAAAACATGCACTGCATGCACTGTAAAAGCTCAGAAACACAAAAACAAATTATTTAATCAATTTTATTTTTTAAATACATCTTTTTAAAAATTATGTATTTTTAAATGATTGAATACTGATAATCCTGGGATTAGTATTCCCAAGAAGAATTTTTCTAAAGCGTAGGCAGTGCATGCGTGCCAAGGAAATGGCTTAAACCCCTGAAAGAGCAGTGATGTGCAGCACAGCAATATTTACATACAGATTTACCTGAGAATGGAATAGCAGGTCTGTGCTTTTGTAATGATGTGCTAGGGAAAAAGAAAAGAAAAGAAAAGAAGAAAAGGAAAGAAAAGAAAAGGAAAGAAAAGAAAAGGAAAGAAAAGAAAAGAAAAGAAAAGAAAAGAAAAGAAAAGAAAAGAAAAGAAAAGAAAAGAAAAGAAAAGAAAAGAAAAGAAAAGAAAAGAAAAGAAAAGAAAAGAAAAGGAAAAGAAAAGAAAAGAAAAGAAAAGAAAAGAAAAGAAAAGAAAAGAAAAGAAAAAGCCTGACTGCATTAAAAGCTTATTGAAATCAATAAAAAAGGCTTCAAAATTACATAAGACAAGATTTTCTTGAGTTAAAGCTTGTGTTTGGAGTAAGAAAGAGCTCTTTTCTCATTCCTACCATGATGCCTATCAAGATCTTCAACATGGTTTTACAGACTATGTTGTTCTGATGCCATGAGGCTTCTCAAAACTATCAGTGAGGGTGAAATTAGGTTTATCATTATTATTAACCTTAGTTTCTACATCTTAGTGTGATCAACACAAAGAGTAAAGGTTTGAGGGTACAGTAAAATAATGTGCCTACATAGAAACTACAAAGGGCAATATTAATCATTATCATAAGCTCTCAAAGGCAAGGTTTAATCACATATCATCACTTAAATCATGAAGCAGTTGTTAGTGTATCGGTCAACAAAAAAGCAAAGAGAAACAGAAATAAATATTTGATTGTAGTGTTAATGAAGGAGCAATGCAACAATATTACGAATTTTGACACCTGTGGGAAAAATGTTTCCTTGTAGCACTGAGCCACCTTGCAAAATTTTTCATGGGCAAATCTTTGTGCATGTTCCAAAAAGAAGAAACAGTCTCTGTAAAACATGATTCGTATATTATTTTTTAAAAAACAAAAAGTAATTAACATTTGGGAAAAGAGCATCAAGAGGTGAAAAGTTTAAACTGATGCTTTCAGTTCTATGTATTTAGTGTCACTGATAGATGACAAGGTAGCAAGTGAAAATAATTCACCAGTATTTTTTATTTTTTTCTGAAGCTCTCAAAAACACTCCTGCTATAGCAACACCAAGTAACAACATCAAGCAGCAGCAGTTTTCCCAGTGGCACCTGACTTCTTTCAAGATGAGGTGCAACCAAGTTTGCTCTGATTCTACACTGTGCTGTCACCTTACTGTGTGTGGAGGCTGGAGCAGAAAACACACACACACACACACACACATGCCCACACACCTGCTTAAAATTCTGATATGCTTAACCTAGTTACAGAGTAAAAGAGAACATGTTAGAGATGACTGCTGAGTTGCAGCAGCAAAATGTGGCGAATGGCAAACAAGAGAGGAGCGCTCCTTCTCTACCAGAGGAGGTGGAGGACCTGCTGCAGGTACCCACCAGCAGTGCCCAGGGGCAGCACCCTTACCCAGGGGAATGGGGCTGGAGCCATCCTGCTCTCTCTTTTCTGCCCCGTTCCTGCAGGGACTGAGACTGCCCTTTATACCTTCTTGGTATCCCCTTTGTGCTTTTGTGCTGTATGGTGTGTTTTACATGGAATGCAAACATCTTCTTTGCTGGCTGTGCTGTGCCTGAGCCAGGTTCTGCCCAGCTCTCAGGACTGCATTGCTTCAGTGAGCAGCAGTGCAGCAGCTGAGATTTGTGTTCGTGCCCTCAGGACCCCTGATGTCATACTACGCTTATACTCTCGAGGACTCTGCTTACAGACAGGAAAAAAGACAGTACCAGAGACCCGTTTGCCTTGAAATTAAATCTAGTCAGTAATTACAAGTCTCTAGTGGATTCAGGCCACTTTCCAATTACACAAAAATTTAATCTTTATTTTAATGCCTGTGATACACTTTATGTCTACAAGCATACAAAAGAGAAACCTAGAGCCCATTCAGGCTATGTGTGGATCAATATGAAGAGCTATAAAAGAAAAAAAAAAAAAAACCCTAAAAATAAAAATAAAATAAATTTTTGTCTTGTTTTTTGCAGTTTTAAAACCCAACAAACCCAAAACATATTACTTTTTCTTAACACCGTAGCTCTGCATTATCAAAGAACAGTTAATACATTTCAAAGTTTCAGACATTAAACTCCAGGCTGGAGGGAGGCATTTTATCTCTCTCAGGAGTAGAAGTTAAAAACCTTTTTCTGGACTTAGACACCTATGGTGGACTGAGAAAGACAGAGGAGTTGGTATCATTATGCATCCAACAACAACTAGGCACTCATCCAAAATGTGAATGATCATGGTTCATATTCCTCTTTTCTACCTGTTTCCTGGCAAGGTCTGGAAAACAGGTTTTCCTTCTTTATGACGTAACTGTAGAGGGCTTACCCTGCGCTGCCTGAGCCCCCAGCAGCCCGGTCAGACCTCCCGCCAGGGTGAGGGCATGCTCAGGGCCCTTACACATGGGCTGGACAGGAAATCACTGGTTTTCAACATCCTTCTGGGAGCCAGAATCACATGCACAGAAATCACTGATAGGAATCTTAGAAGGTTCTTTACAATCCTAAAGCAAAACTTTGCTGAAACCTGGCTTGCCAGACTGGTCGTTCCCAGTCATTCCTATTTAAATTATTACTTTTTAAAGCTAAAGGTCTAATGGGACCAGGATTTTAAATAGATTGTTCTCAATCACCCTTTGTGGAGTCCAGCTTGGTGTGTCACTAGACACCCGAGTTTGATGAATAAAGCCAGAAGCCAATAACTGTTACTGAAGTGCCTTGGTGGAGTTAACCCAATGGTATAGTACCCATAACACATCTTCTCACCAGCCACCAGAACTAGGCTTGTGAGCTACATGACTCATTTTAAACCTCACGTGCAAGCAGAGGCTATGACATTCACAACATTGGTCAACATCCAGAGTGATATTGGAACTAATCTTCTTAAAAGTTTAATAATATTTCCTTTGTTAGAATCAAAAATTAACCCTTATGTAAAAAGAATATGTTGTAGATTAATTAAGCTTTAAAAAAATATTAGTGGAATCTTGCTTGTTATGAGAAAAAGTTAAAGTGCTCATTAAGTACACTCTCATCAGTCCAGCCCAACTGACCTCATGTGTTAGGAGGTATGAGTCACCCAGAAAGGTGTTGGGAAAAGTGATATGCTCGAGCCTCTATCGACATTCCTATTTTATTTGTGGGTATTCACACTGTTAAGTCGTTACCCTTGCAAGGAACCAGGCACAGATACAGTATGGGCTTTTTTTCAAAAATACCTCAATAGTTTATAAGAATATATATTTGAAAAATATACTTTTTTTTAGATGAAAGTAAAAGTGAGTGAGAAACTTCAGGTTTTGTGCAGAAGTTGCTGATTTCCTTCTGTGTTAATCAGAAGAGCATTAATAACAATTTTAGACAGCTATTTTTATTTGTGGCAAAGGCATGAATTATTACCAGGATACCCTGGGGTTCTGAATTTTAATATTGCTTTTTAATGATGGTCTTGGATCTGTGATACACTTGCAGTATCAGATACATTTCAGCCAGTCTTTGAAAATCTTGATTCAAACTTCAAAAGAATGTGAAGAACACTGACTGGGCAACAGCCTAGAGATATAAGAATAAGGAATAAGTGAGTGAGTAAATTCTGAGGAAGAAAACCCAGGGGCTACATAAATCTAGAGCACTCCCCACAAATACATGCTCTCACTTCTATTTAGAAGACATCAGTTGAAGATGAAGACAGTATGACTGCATCTTATGGTGACATAAATATGGTGATAAAATTAGAAAAAAAGCTTTTCTAAAATTATAAACTAAAAATAAATATTAATAACCATTTTATGGAAAATTGCTTTATGCAGATACTTCTATTAATTTCCACGTATATTAGATGTTATTAATAGAGATGTAACTACCTAGAAGAACACAGTTAAATAATTTTTATGTGTTATTTAGAATAAAGACAATTCATAGGCTGTAATTCTTACATCTTTTATTAGGATTTGTGAAATTCAGAAGTTTAAGCTTCACCTTGCAATTCTTTTCCCGACATTGAAAGGCTGTTGATTTTAAAGTAAACAGCAGATGGCAGCAGTGACAGCACCAATCCCTCCAGGTTGATTCATCAGGCATTTAGGCTAGATACATACACGTGGATCGCAAGTTTTGTGACTTCCAGTAGACTTCAGGGGGAGAAGCTACCCTATCTGATGAGTCTGAACCTTAGTTCTAAGGCAAAAATGAAGCAAAAGTGTAAAATTGTATTTTTGCCTGAATAAAATGTTATGTGGAATCACATCTTTACAAATATTCTCTTAGCAATGTCAGTGCTGAGGAAGTCTTGGCTTTAGAAAGCAGCAAAGTCTGTGAGTAGATATAACCCTCTAAAAATTCAAAGTAGTTTTTTCACTAAAAATTAGTAGGAAATTCTTGAAAGCAAGAATTTTGAGACATGGACTTAACATAAATAAGATGTAATCAATACACAAATTTCTTGAATGTATTTCTGAGGTCCTGTGCCAACCTGTAATGTTCAATTTTACAAGCTTGAGATGTTGTGGAGGACAGCCCAAGCTGCTCAGCAGTGGTGCTGGTGTGTTGTGGTTTAACCCAGCAAGCAGCTAAAACAACCACACAGCCCTCTCCCCAGTGGGATGGGGGAATTGGGGGGAAAAAAAGGTAAAACTTGTGGGTTGAGACGAAGACAATGTAATATGACAGAAAATAATAATAATAATAATAATAATAATAATAATAAAATACAAAACAGGTGACGCACAGCACAGTTGTTCACCACCCACAGACCACTGATGCCCAGCTAGTTCCCAAGCTGTGGTCCAAACCCCTGCCCAGCTTCCCGCAAGTTTATATACAGAGCATGACGACATACAGTGTGGAATATCCCTTTGGCCAGTATGGGTCAGCTGTCCTGGCTGTGTCCCCTCCCAGCTTCTTGTGCACCCCCAGCCTCCTTGCTGGCACAGCAGTATGAGAAGCTGAAAAGTCCTTGACTCTGTGTGAGCACTGCTTAGCAACAACCAAAACATCAGCATGTTATCAACATTATTCTCATCCCCTATCCAAAACATCAGTGTGTTATCAACATTATTCTCATCCCCTATCCAAAACATCAGTGTGTTATCAACATTATTCTCATCCCCTATCCAAAACACAGCATTATGCTCATTCTATCCCAGCTGAAACCAGGACAGTGTGACAACATTTCAGACTTATGGGGTGTGCAGGGTTCTCCTTTAGAAGTCACAGGCAGTGCAGCTCAAAATAATGATGCAAAAACTAACCATGAATCCTGCTGAACTGCCACTGATTTTTTTTTTTTTTTTTACTAAAACATTTGCATGTAAAGTGTCATTTTTGGCAGGGTAGCAAGAGGCTTTAGAAAATCATGGGGAAAACGTGCCTTCTGAAAATTAACATTACAACAGCAAGTACTTACTAATGATTTCACAATCATATACACTTTTGCAAGTTAAATGATAAAAGCATTTTTAATATTTTTTTTATTATGATACTTGAATGTAAGTATGCTAAGGAATGGTCTGAGGACCTCTCTGCTAGAATAGGATGCTGTTTCATCTGGGCATTTGCCAGAAGAGAGTGAATGGCTGGTGTGTGCAATTTCTTGTTCAGAGCAGTGCCAGAGGAATTAAAACTTAATTAAAGTTGTCTCTCCATCTGCCACCTTTCCCGTACTCCAACTATGCCAAAAGTAATGTGAGTGAAGTTCAGAATCAAACACTATTTTCAATCTACAGGAATTGTACCATTAAACATTTTAAATTGCGATTTTATGTATACCACTACTTGAATATTAGTAATCCAGACTCAAAACATAAATGAAAATAGATTGCTGAAAAAGCAATCAACTTTCTTAAGGATATATTTTTCAACACTGCTTTACTGATGTTTCCAACTGATTTCAGACAAAGAACTATTTGGAATATATCTCTATATAGATAGAACTATATTTTGGAATATATTCCCCTTGCCCACCATCAGATACTGCTGAATAAGTGTGACTCTCCAGAAAGAAAATTCAGCTTCTTGGATGCTGTGCAGTCTTGTATATTGTTATCCAGGAATGTTTTACAAAATTTTGATTATTAATTGCTAGGTCAAAAAGTAAATCTCATCAACTAATTTACCAGCTCAGAAGCCTATTTTATGTCAGAAACAATTTCAGAAACAATTAGAAGTTTAAACATTATCTTACAAGCCTAACTAAGCATTTTTATTTTAAATAAAAAATAACTTCTTTTGTTTTCTTTTTTTAATGATGCTAGATTCTGTCAACCCCCATCATGGGTCATGACTACAAAAACCAGCAGAAAGAGGGGGTACCTATCCAATAAAGTTTATAGAGTGATTTGTATGTTAAAAAGAATTGCTCATGCTTTGCCAGCTCTGGAGAGAAGGGGGAATTCAAACAGCTGAGCAGTACTCCTTATATCTCAGACAATCCAAAAAGGCTACAAGAGGTCTTATTATGGTCTTGCTGCTCAGTACAGCTTTTACAGTGCATAGGTATAGAGCCAAACAGAAAAAAAAAAAAAAAATCCCCATATATTTCTGAATTGTTAATTTTTTTTTTTCACTTATAAATACACTTATAATAGGTTTTACCATTTGAGCAGTCAACCTGGTGCTCTTGCAGTTTTAGTTTCGTTTAATTATATGATTTCTACAGTTTCAAAAAGTAATAACACTATGTTAACAGACTGCAGGTGGCTGTGAAGATGTGAGAGAACATTGCTAGCAACTTCTATGTCCAAAAAAATCATTAGTAGACACCAGAAACTAATCAGTTTCTTTGTGCTTATGTTTCTTCTTTCACCTGTAATATTTTTCCAAGTACTATAAGAAACTAAATTATTTCACAAATGTTTTTAGTAAAAGTTGGTAGAATCTGTATTGAAGAATCCATAGGATCAATGGATAATTTCTGCCAGAAGGGACCTCAGGAGTTCATGTCTGGTGTGTTTTGAGAGCTCTCTTTGATATCCAAACAGATGTCGAGCCTGAAGCAAAGCACTCAGTACTGTGGGAAAATTTGTGACATCCTGTTCGTGTGGTGACGCACACTTTTTAACCTCAAAACTGATTTTCTGTACCTAGTCATCAGCTGGTGGTTGTGGATTTGAGTCTCTCATGCTGTCGTGAAGGGGGAAGAGAAGACTTGCCAAGGGAAGCAAAGTGGAAGAAAGTCTGTCCCTTTTCACAGTGAAGTTCCACCATAACAGTGTGCACGCTGCAAGTGAGAAGATGCATCTGCACACGTACCAAAGTACAACTGCTTTCTGAGTCTCTTCAATAATTCATTAATATTTCTGTTTCTGTTTTAATTTTTCTTTTGGTAAAAAGCTGCAGATAGTATGGATTTGCTCCCCCAATCCCAATTAATTATGTACCAGATAACAGTTGGGAATTCTGTTAATTTAAATGAGCTGGAGATGGAAACTTCAGTGGAAGCCCCTGTACATCATTTTGATTTGATTCTCAATGCAGATGATCAATTATGAACAAACACTCCATCTTGCCAGGAGATGGTGCCATAACTCCAGAAAAACATGGACTTGTGTTTTATTCAACGGGAAAGCAAAAAAGTACAGATTTTCTTTTCAACACTGCTATACAGAAATTTTAAACTTTAAATATTTAAAATGAAGATAAAATCTACCCATACAGTATTGACCCCCAAGATTGTTTCAATTTTGGAGTCTTCCTAAATTTCTCTGGGTTTGGGAGTTTGCTTGCTTGCTTGGTTTGTTTTCTGAATAGAAAACCACTCATATGAATAATTAAGTTCAGTACATAATCCTGAGTTTGGTTTCCTTGACCTTAGTTTACTTCAGTAAGTGTGGTTCTGTTTAATTTTTAATTCATGTACTTGTAAGTCTCTTCTACAGATAGAAGGTGGATCCAAATACTGATAGTTGTTATGAACTAATAACGAAAGAACCAGAGAGATATTTTGGATTGATACATAAAGCAGCATGCTCGATTTCAGGTTTAATTTGGGTCTGTAAAACACCCAGAGAAAGCATGACTGCTTTGGGAGGCTTGGGGCCATTTCAGAACCTCCTCTCCTGTAAAGCTAGCCATACCTCAAACCAGCATTTTCCACCAAATCAGAACGGCCCACATAATTGCACATACTCTGCACCTTCCTTGTGTCTTTCATTTTATTGTTAATTTTGGAATATTTTAACCTTAAAAAAAACCAAACGAAAACAAAACAAAACCCACCCTGCTTACCTGTATTTTACAGAACTTGAGCTGATACAAGGCAGAAAAAAAACCCTAACAAAAGGTATTGCCATTTGCCAGGTTCTTAGATAAGGACCTGATATAAAAAAGACAAATTTAACTGACATCAGTTCTGTTATTTCCATAACTTAGTAGAGTTGTAAATATTTTTCCAGCAACTAAAATCTGAACTTTTTTTTGTATTTGCTACAGGTTTCTTGATTAAAATGGAGAGTTTTCTGGGATAAATTATGTGGTCTTGAAAGGATCTTACTAGACCGACCAGACTGCATTGCTGAAACTGAGACCTAGTTTGGCAGCCAAACCTGTTTAAGCTCAGCCTTGGAAGGGGTCGGAAGTGCTGGAGCACTGTGAGGCTGCACCCCTGAGCATCCATGGGGGTCACCTGAGCTCAGGTTACTTACAGGGTCTGGCTGCCTTTTTAGCAGGAGCCAGAGGCACCCCTTTAAGATGTATCCCAGTTTGTCTACTGTAGCATATGTTTGATGACACATGTAGAACCCGGAGATGGGTACAGCATGGTCTATCTATACAGCTTATAAACTCACAGAATAACTAGGAACCTCCTTTCCCTACCAAAACTCTAACAGCTGATTCAACTGAAGTCTTACACACAGCATGTTCCAGGCTTAGTATTTCCTGATGCTGCCCATTACTGGGAGCTACTGTGCAGTTTAAACTGTAACCTCCCAGTAGCATCAGCCTTATTTCTCCATCTTTGCTAAATGTATTATGTATTTTATTCCATTTCCTACAACTACCGCGGTTTCTTCTTTCAGAATTTTTAGCCGGTGACCCAAGTCAGAAATCTGAGCTATTGACAGACCTGAGATAACAAAATCCAGATATGCTTAAGCTATCAATCTACAGATTTCATTTAGATATCACAAATTTCTGTCAGCTTAGAAGTGGTAATTATGTTAATGATGATATTCTCACAATTGACCAGAAACATATTTGTGTGTAATAGGACTCACTGGTCAAAAATTTTTGCATTGATAAAAGAGTAATAGCTATCTTTATTTTTAATGAAAAATCACTAGAAATACCTAAAGGCATCATTAAAGCTTATTAAAGCTTTGTACCAAGTTTTCAAGGTCTCAGAATTGAAGCTTGTCTGCTTGCTCTGTCTGAACTACTCTAGACCTGCAACTTTGTTTTAGCTCACCAGTAGTGAGTTTGGAGCTGCACAAAACTGGTTTTAGGGGTAACAAGGAGTACAAACAAATCTACCATTTTGTGTCTAACAAACAGAAAAGTCACCAAATATAGTAAATTTGGATGGAACATGGAGATGCAGAACAATGAAGAAAGATGAAGGCACAAATGGCTGTTAGCAACCATTTAGAAATAACCCTGTGATCTGCCCAAGGGCGGGGGTGGAGGTGAGGCAGCACCGGTGCAGGGTTCTGCCTGGATAAGAAATGCCCAACAAGTGGCTTAATAAGATAACTGCTTTAATAAGATATAATGAAAAGAGGAATATAGAGAGCAAGTAATCTTATATCCTTTCAAATGCTGGGCACCTTACATTCATACAGTGCTAGACAAAGCCTGGATGGATTTTTCCCCAGTGTGTTGCAAGGAGCAGAACAAATCTCATCCATGGAGAGATGCTCTCCCTTTGGGTTATCTGAGCTATTATATAACCTCCTTGTAAGAAAACAATTCTATTCCTAAAGGCTGCTCTCACAAGAAATTCCGTGCTGTACTGTTAAAGGCAAGGCCAAGCAGGCGGTGTACCTGCCAGGCATGGCCTGCTCAAGATCCTTATGTCCCCCAGTTCAGTGTCTGGCACAGGGCTCCCAATACACCTTACACAGATCTTAGCATGAGGAAGAAGAAATCATTGACACGAACATCATATTGCTCCTGACAAAGGACTCCAGATGCTGACAACTGACCACCTACCACTGCCAGAAGGAAGCTGCCAGCCTCAGGAGCCAGAGGAGCAGGGGAAGGATGAGTGTAATACCAGGAAAGAGGCAGAAACTAAGTGTGTGTATAGCAATTTTAACTGTTTTATCACTTTTCCTGATACTTTATTCTGTGTTCTAACTGGATTCTTTTTCTTTAACAATTAGATCTGGGCTAATAATGATTAAACTCTTAAGATTTTCATTACACTAGCAATAAATTCCTGGCTTTATATAAATATAAGGTGTGTTTCCTCTTTGCACATAAACAAGATTTTGAGTGTAACACCATCTTCATCTGAACGAATCATGGGTGGACAGTTCTGGAGCTTGATTCACGTGTAAACGAGTAAGTATCTGTATTCCTTTTCTTTATTCCAGGCATTGCAACTCTCTCACCTTCCCGCAGCTGCAGTGGTTATGGTCCAGCTCTCTTCTAAACCTTGCAGCCTGACAGAAGCAACACTGTTCTCCATGTATCATTTCAAATTTGTAAGTCCTGTGGCAAGTCATTGATAGGACTTCTCCTTCCATGATGCAGTGTTTCTGTACTTCTCTCAGTGTCTACCAGTGTTAATCTACGCAAGTTTTGTGTGTACAGGAGAGTAAACATCTAACAGTAGTTTTGGGAGACAAAGTGCTGTGTCAGTCATATTCAGTTATCAAATAGCGTATACAACATCACAATCCCATTTCTATTTGGATGAGGACTCCAAAACATCTGTAAAAGACTACATAACAAAGATTAATTTTCTAAAAAAGAAAAATAATTCTATTTCTGATGTCTAAGACTTTATCTTCAAAGAAAACAGACAAATCATATTTCTTTAGTGATCTTGGGAACTAAGATCATAATTCTATCGGATACACAAAAAGTAAGCTCAGTAGTAGTATTGTTTTTAGGATATACTGTTGTCGTCTTCCCCTCTACTAAACTGTTAGAAAAATTACGTCTCTCTCTTCCATCCAGAAGATAACTACCTTATCATATTTACTCATCTACCTCTCCTTCCCTACCCCCCCGCATCCTTTTTCTCTGATAATATACAATCTACTCCACAAGCATCAAACACCTTTTCTCTCAGAGATGACCTTACCAATACCTGTCTATCTAGGCCTTAAACTGTTTTCAATATCTGCCTAGCTTTAAAATGCACCAAGCCTATCTTAAACATGAAGAAGGGCTTGGTGCTCAAAAGTTTGCCTAATTTTTCCAGCTAAATCAAGCATTCTGACGAAACATATTATTTCACAGAAAAAAACCCACTTGTGCTCAATAATAAATATCAGCAAAAGCTATCTAGATGAATTGCTTCATCTCTCTATGAAAACCAAGCTTTCATCAAAGGAGTTTATCAATTGTTCTGCTTTGGCTCATAGGGTGAAGTATTTTACTGTTCTATTTGTGCGGAGGCGGCACATGTTATTTATTGAGCTGTGATTCAGTCCTGAGATTTGAGGAGATCATGACTCATTCACACCTGGTATTTTGATGTCTCAACAGTAAATCTCTTCCACTCCAACCTTAGTTAAATGTTGATTTTGATTTGGCTGCTAAGCCTGTTTCTAGCACTACACCACTTCTAGTAAGTTGTCCCTCAAATACACAAATATATAACAGACTGCATATTATGACAATGTCTAGTATATAATATTCATCTAAAAGAGTTGCTTTTGATTTTGGACAGATGTGTTTCTTAGTTCATTCTTGCATCTCTTTCATTGATGAAAATAATGTCTCTGTGACGTTGGAATTTTTTTCCACCTCATGAACAAAAAAAAAAAAAAAATGATGCTTTTCATAAGCATGAACAGGTCTATTACTGTAAAATAGTACCTGCTTATCACCTTTCAATCCTTCACCCGCTCAACACCAAGACCCCAAGCCCAGGTTGATAGCAGAGGAACTGACAGTACAAGTATACGGTAATACAATTTGTTCTTGGGCAACAGCAGAACTCACAACTGCTATATTATTGCTCACTGAAGCAATGCAGTCCTGAGAGCTGGGCAGAACCTGGCTCAGGCACAGCACAGCCAGCAAAGAAGATGTTTGCATTCCATGTAAAACACACCATACAGCACAAAAGCACAAAGGGGATACCAAGAAGGTATAAAGGGCAGTCTCAGTCCCTGCAGGAACGGGGCAGAAAAGAGAGAGCAGGATGGCTCCAGCCCCATTCCCCTGGGTAAGGGTGCTGCCCCTGGGCACTGCTGGTGGGTACCTGCAGCAGGTCCTCCACCTCCTCTGGTAGAGAAGGAGCGCTCCTCTCTTGTTTGCCATTCGCCACATTTTGCTGCTGCAACTCAGCAGTCATCTCTAACATGTTCTCTTTTACTCTGTAACTAGGTTAAGCATATCAGAATTTTAAGCAGGTGTGTGGGCATGTGTGTGTGTGTGTGTGTGTTTTCTGCTCCAGCCTCCCTGTATAGTAAGGTGATTGGTACTGCAACCCAGAGTCAGCAAACTTGGATGCAATAGTTCTTTTTACCCTTTTCACTTCAGGTATACAAACAGCAACAACTTCATGGATAATTAGTTTTTCTACTGACAGCAGCAGGTAGCTTTTTTTTCTCTCTCTCTTCCTTTCTACCCATATAGCTGTATGTAGTATACAGCACTTAACAAGCACTTCATGAGCCGTTTATCCTTTCAAGTGGTTATTTTTCTTCTAAAAGAACAAGTTTCATATTTTGTTGATCAACTTGGAGACCTTCTCAGTGGCTTTATAGAAGTTTTCCTTTGAGCTATTACTTTCTTCTTTAAACACAATGACACTCAAAAGCTTTTTCATCAAAAACATGTTATGGAATGTCTAATAACTTTCAATCTCATATAGGCTTTGGAGCATCTAGAGATACAGACCTAAGCAACTTTCTAAAAAAAGATGAATTAAATGTTAAAAGAAGTGATACTAAGTTTGGAAATGTATCTATTGATGTCTCAAGCTGGTCATTAACCAGCTCCATGGATAAGACTTTTACATCTGGAACATGAAATTATATACATTGAATTGGGTAAAAAAAAACCCAGGACTAATGTATGCAAATGCAGCTATTGTAAACATCCAGCTTCCATTGGAAAAAACACTTATGAGATATTTTTTGTGAAAAACCAGACTGTTAAGTTACATTTTTGCTATTTCATCATTGCTCAATCATGATATACCATCTATTGTTCTACATAGATATTTATCACCTTAGAATATTTGATAGAGGGTTAAGCCTTGCCTTCATATGGTTGAATTCTTCAGCTTGTACTGTCCGAAGTGAAGTAAGGACTTACATTCACACTAGTGTCATTTTTCTGCAAGAGCTTGTTTGCCTGGCCATAGTTCAATCATTCTTTCAGAAAATAGTGCCAGATATCAGTGGGAAGGGTCCTATTGGACCTAACTGGAAACTGGAGATGGAAATGTGGGACCGACAAAGCTATGACAATTGATGAGTCAATTTGTCACTTAATGGGATTATAATTGCCTATAGATCAAAGAGCTAGAGCAATATAATAGCTTTTAACCCTGCCAAACATCTCAGTTAAGATTTACTTTTCTCCCAGAAGAAAAGAACAGAAGTAATTTAGCAAATTACAAGTTGTAAATGGCTTAACTGTTCTAAGACACAAAGTGGGATGAGAAGGTGGTACACTGGAAAATCATGTGGGGAATAAAAGAATTCCAGGAACTCCTGATGTGTTTAATGAGCTCAGCCTACAGAAGCAATAACATGCATGACTGTCCTGGTTTCAGCTGGGATAGAGTTAATTTTCTTTCTAGTAGCTGGCATAGTGCTGTGGTTTGGACTTAGTGTGAGAATAATGTTGATAACACACTGATGTTTTAGTTGTTGCTAGGTAGTTGCTGTGTCTACACTAAGTCAAAGACTTTTCAGCTTTCCACACCCTGCCAGGTGCACAAGAAGCTGGGAGAGCACAGCCAGGACAGCTGACCCAGACTGGCCAAAGGGATATTCCGTACCATAGAACGTCATGCTCCATAAATAACTGGGGAAGCTAGCTGGGAGGCGGGATTGCTGCTGGGAAACAAACTGAGCATCAGGGGTGGTTTTTTCCGCATGTGGTGAGCAATTGCATTTGTGCATCACTTGTTTTATATCATTATTATTATTATTATTATTATCATCATCATCGTCGTCGTCATCATCATCATCATCATTTTATCCTATTAAACTTTAAACTGTCTTTGTCTCAACACACAAGTGTTTTGGGTTTCTTTTCCTCATTCTCCTCCTCATCCTCTCATGAGGGGGAGGGATGAGTGAGTGGCTGTGTTGTGTTTGGTTACCGACTGGGGTTAAACCCCAATGACCCTCTAATAGCTTTGTGTCCATACATCTCTCCTTCTAGTCTGAAATACGTTCTTAATTTTATTTTTTTTTAATGAGACAATGTGATTTAATGATTCCTATTTCAGACATAGCAACCTTTTTTGCATACTTTTTTGCTAGGAACTGTAATAATGAGATTCTTTAGACTTTCATAGGTTGCTTTTGTCCATGCATTGCAATGGATACACTAGATGGCACTCAATCCTTATTACCCAATGAGTCTATGCACTGTCCAGAGAAGAAATTATAGTGGCCAGTGAAACAATTACTGGGCTTCTTCTTACCTTGAGTTTAAATTGTTGAAATTGCTAAAGCCAGTAATAGAAATTGATAACTTTCCAATTATGCCTGTGGCAGAATGAAATGTTGAGAAGGCCTTGTGTACATCCAGTTAACAAGCAATGTGCTTACTGCAGCAAATGAGATAATAGTGATCATCCTTCCCAGGTGTTCTGAGTGCCCTTTGAGTATTTTGTTCAGAAGGAAGATGGTAATGCTGCTAGTGGTGTTATAAAAATGCACCTATCAATTCTTTCCCTTATATTGTTTGGAGACCACTGCTTCAGAAAAGCTTAGAAGACCTTTAGTTCTAACCACCCTGGTGAATCGTAGGAATGAAAAGTTAAATAATAATAAGAAATAATAAGAAGAATTATTTAGAATCTCCTAAACTGATATTTGATATTGAAATATATAGACCCCAGAACTCTCACTGACATTCAGGGAAAGTCAAAATTAGAGCTTCTACCAGATGGGAAAAAATGGAAAACCAAAGGAACTATGAAGAAAACATTTTCATCGAATGTTTCATTCTTAAGGGTTTAGCCAGAAAGGGAACGGCTGAACTCCAAAGCAGACTGCAGTGCAGAAGTCTCCAGTCTGCAATGAGACTGATGAGGACACAATTTACAATACAGTAGGAATACACAGAGTTAATGGAAGCATTTCTTGTGCTCCTTTTTTGCCATTTCCTCTTGGATTATGTGTTTCTCCTTTCATACATAATCATGTTCCTTTCCAAGCACAGAAATCCTGGGGATGCAGCCAAGTCCAGTTCCTATTATCTCCCAAACTGTGATAAAGTCACACAAGGAGCAAATCCCTATGATATTTTTCAAGAATAATGAAAAGTCACATAACAGCAGAAAAATTATCCACCTAAAGTACCAAGCAACTGGCACTGGCAGGGTTTTAGAAGCTGGTATCACATCAGAGCACTGTTCTTGGCTCCTCTGCCTGTCCTTCAGATAACCACTGTGTTTCTGGCATCCATCTAAGGCTGGGTTTTGAGTGCTCTCTCTAATCACCATCAGTCATCAGAAGCTACTACATCCTATGTGCCTGCTAAGACTCCAACCAGTTGAGTCAGAGATAACTCTTATAAGTAGCAGACACAATGAACCTTTTCACAGTAAACTATGAGATGGGATCAAATATACAATCTAGGCTGTGGTGCACAGTTGTAAGAATAATGTGAAGCATTTTGAAAGGAAACTGCAAAACCACAATTCATCTTATCAACTCCTTTTTAAGAGTGTCCTCTATTGCACTAAAATTTCTACTAGTGTAGACCTGATATTGTCACTGACTTCAAAAAATCTGAAAGCTTGGAACCCCCAAGATATGTAACAGAGAAAGAATATGCAGTGATCTTAATGTCATTCATCAATATCTCATACATAGATATGCTGATCCATGATCTTGTTTCAGTGATATTAATTCTCTGTGAGTCCAGAGGGAAGCTATTACAATTACCACAGTTGAAATTAAAAGTTCAGAACAACATTTTAGAGGCAGAACTGAGCACAAAACTTCTTGAGGCTAACAGCTTGAAAGTTTCTACACAAAAACTGGATGAAAAACCCCGAGGAAAGATTGGCTAACATAGAGTTCCTATAAATAAACAACAGATGTGCAGAGACTTATTATTGGTTTCTCCCTGATACATGTGGGAATGTTACTCCCTGATCTAGTGATGAAAACATATTTCAGGGACAGAAAGACTATAATCCCTTCACACACAGGTAAATCCTAATAGGAGACTTCACTTGCAGTTGGTGATCTAGATCATTGGTACTCCTTGGATGGAAGAGGAATAGACAGCGAGAGAAAAGGTCAGGTTTAGATGAGGAGCCAGACATGCCACTTTACTGGAGCTAATAAAGTGAATAGTTGAACAATATACTCGTGAGTTATTTTCATGATGTCAGCGGTAAGGAAAAGAACAGATATTTTGCTTTTTCTTCTTTTACTTTGGCCCACGAAGAGGATTACAGAGACTGAAGATACTATTCAAACATTGGGTTTATGTTGAGAAAACTCCTGCCTGCACAAGTTCCAGTAGAAATCACAGCTCCAAACATTATGCACAGTACTGATTTCCCTTTGGGATGTACCTTCTCAATGTGGCTGGAACACTTTTGTAGAACAGTCACTAACATGTAGACTGAGTATGTGTTCCAAAATTTTTACTGTTCATACACTTAAGAAAGGAAGTTATGGAGGATTTAGGCAGCTTTCAGCTGAAGTAGTTGTATTTAAGTACTGAATCTATCCCATTGAAGGCTTATTTTTAGAGACAACTTGAGTAAGGTGACTCAGTACACAAAGGCTGCTGCTGTTGTAGGTCTTAAATCCTACCTGTCCCCACCTCAAGCATAATGATAAATTTGACAAATGTCACAGTGATATGGTGAAAGCATGACAGAAATGTTTGCCTTGTCCCTACAACTTCACAGTATAGAGTCTTAAATGTTAATTATGTGAAGTGTAGCAAACAGCTGTTTATTCTCAAATAATTTTAGAATTTAATTCTATTGAAAAATAAATTCAATGCATAACCTCAACTTAGTTTATTCAGGTTTTGATTACTTGCTGGATTGATGAATATTTCTCATCACTCTTTCATGAAATGTTTCTGAAAGTTGGATTTGGTGCCTTTTTGAATCTAAGACTTTCTGAAAATTTTACTACATCAGCCAGTGGAGACAATACTGGGAATCTTTATCTGACATCTCATCAGGTAGCTAGCACAAGTTTGGTGTCACAGCTTTTGTTTTAGTTAACATTTTTTTCTTTCAGTAATAATCTACTCAGGTGGTAGAGGAAAATTTTGGCTTTTTTTCTTTTTTTATGAAAAGAAGACAGCTTTTCCCAATAGGATAAGTGTTCTTTATCTAAGCTGATCATCCCATAGCAAATCAAGTTGTCTTTTAAAAGGAAGTCTCCAGTTTTTCATTGTTAAGGAATAAGTCTAAATGCAGGCCTCTGTCTTTACATGTAGAATGTTTCTGGACAAAGTTATTAGTATCAGTTCTAGCCTCATTGTATTTTATTACTAATTATTAATACAGTTAATGGGAACATCTTGTTTATAAATTCAGTGATTTAAAAGAAGGGAGAAATTAAGATGTGAAAAAATAGATGTCAAGTACCAGAGGGGACTGGCAGCTGCCTGGGTGGGGGGCAGGAGCAGTGGGTGCTCCCTGGGGCAGCAGACCCTGAAGAGGCCTAACAAATATCCAAGGCAGTCATAAATACTCGATGAGTGAGCACAGTCACCAAAGTCTGCGTAGATACATAGGGCGTGAAGCTGCAGTCTATCAGAAAATAGCAAAAACACCTTCTATGACTCCATAAGAACAAGGGAAAAGAAACAGTGTCTGACTCAAGTTTCTCCAAATCATGAAGGGAACAAAGATAAGCACCAAAACCTTTCACAGGACACAAGAAGTGCCTACGCTTAATCTCTGACCTCTTCAAAAAGAAGAAAATAGATTAAATCTTTTCTTTGATTTCTTTTTCCTCTTGAGTAAATGTGAAATTATTTTTCTTTTCACCAGTATTTTGGTTTGTCCAGTGAAGCAGCATGTCACACTGCCACATTTAGTATACTTTTGCTTTCTTTAAATACTTGGCTACTCCTTGCCCATTTAGCAAAATGGTTTACAACCTCTGATGCTGACTGCTAAAGGTAATTAAGAAAAGCATCTGCTATCAGTAGGCTTAAATTTATTTTAGTGGCAACTATTCCCATATGAAAAAAATTTTGGGGAGTTGGAATCGAAAAAAAAAATATAAAATAATGCTATTAAGGTGCTCAGTTGAGAAGGATTTCCTAAAAGCAGTAACTGGTGTGTGGGGAGGGTTTTACAACACAGATAAGCGTTAAAAAAAAATGCTTGCATCAAGTCAAATCCTTACGTTCACAATTAGATCTCATCGATCCACAGGTGAGTGAATTTTACAGAAATTAATTTATCTGAGTTAGAGTGTGATTTTCACCAAACATCCATCTCTATGACTGTGCCTCTTGTTACCATATTTGTGTAAGAAAACCCCAAGCTCTTATAAGCTTATTTGTTCCAGAAAAACAATTCTCAAGGTCTGAAGTACTTTAACTATATCAATATGCTTACTTGATGGATTTTTTGTAGGTGAAGGGGTCTTTATTCATTTCCTTTTCTTTGCAGGCACTGAATACTGAATTTCTAATGAAATCCATAAGATATCAGCTGTTTACCACCTTTAGAAAATAAGGCTAGAGTTTTAGTTAAATTTGCTTAATTTTATATTTGTCAGGTTACATATATGTGTAACAAAGGTTTATACCATTCAGCACAGTTCTAGGCTTCTTTTTAATTAGTGTCATATTTTACTTTAAACAATTCCTCAATTTTTAAAATGTTCTAATTTTACAAATAATCATATTCTGCAAAAGTCCAATACAAATGGCAAGACACTAAAATATTGCCTTTCTCAAAACAAAGCAGTTGCTGCGGTTCCCTTAAAGTTATTATTGTATTCAATCATATTTATGAAGATACAGTACACTTATGAAATATAATACAAACAAAGAGGCAGTTAGCAACAAAGCAAAATAGCTCATTATATGCTTAGCATGACAGTTTCATTACTGCCCTACAAAAATTTCACAGTTGTAATAAGATACGTAGTAAACGTAAGTTATTTTGAGACTAAAAACACAGCAGGCCTAACTTCTGTGTAGCTCTGCAATTTTTAATTTTTATGAATCATAATATCTTAACTTGAAATTTGCATTAAAATAATGCTAAAATGAAACCAAGGAATTGTGGGACTCTAGTTCATCTAATTTAAGCATCCTAAATGCCTGATTCTTAAGATTAAAATTAATCCTCTGGAAATAAGCTCTGTAGAGAAAAAGCAGGGGGTATTTCTGGAGGCTGTAAAGAGAGATGTGCGCTGTTTAAGTTTAGGCATTTAGGTGAGGTGAACCAGCCCCTACCCCAACCAGTCAGGCAATATAACCGGGGCTGTTACTGCCATGCAGCTGACCATGGCCTGGTTTATGTAATCACCGTATTTGTAGAAAAACAGGTAGAGTCAATTAGTCCATTTAAGAAAAATCATTCTTGCCTGAATAATGCAAAATATATATTAGATTTTTATATGAGGTCTGTATGTGAGGTAGACTCTTAGGTATCTCTAAAAATGGAGAATCCATAATCTTTCCATGAAAACCTTTCCAGTGCTCAATTGTCTGATTACTAAGTTGTGTTATCTTCTCCATAAGGTCGTCTATATAAGGTTGCATAACCCTAGAAAAAAAGTAAATCTATTACATTTTTCTTTATCTATAATATATATATTTTCTGTGTTGGGACAGAGCAGGAAGTGCATGCTCCTGATTATACGTATTATAGAGATTATTTATCTGTTTCAAGCTGTGGTTATTATGGGAAGCTCTGAAAGAGTCATCCATTTCTTTCTGCTGGGAATTAAGGTGACTAGGTCATTCTCAGAGGTATTTCCAGTGTGTCTAGCTACAAGGCCAATGGCTTCAAGACTCCAATGCTACATTTATATAGTAAATTAAACAAGATATAAATGCTTCCTACTACTCACTGTTAAATTTTTAGACTAATCACTGATATGGTTTTGGTCCTTGCCGTGTAAAACTATCCTGAACTGTAAAACTATCCTCTGGCATGCTTCAGGAGTTAATCTGGATAAGAGATCCGTGCAGAGATGAGGCAGTTTCAGCGTGGCCACTTGTTTGGAGAGCCAGGTTATTCAAATGACTGATACCGTGCCAGCTGGCTTATGGGTCAGAGAAGTACCCTCTGCAATTTCAGTTTTTCAGCCTGCTGTTTGCTACTTTTGGTTTTTTTCTTGGCGAGCTGGGAGTATTTTAAAAGCCTAACTGAGACATCAGTGCTGTGGTTTTGGACTCCTTGGAGATAAAGTCATATTCCTACAAGGGTTTTTTGTTTGTTTTGCTTTTGTTTGGGTTTTTGTTTGTTGTTTGTTTTAAATAAAGTTGTTCAAAATCATATACTTTTCTTGCACCATAGGCCTTTCATTATAAAATGGGGTATTATTCCCTTATTTGACACACACAAATATATATATATACATGCACACACACATACATCTCAAGACTGATATCCATTCCTGACTGAAAGGAGGAAGCCCTGTGAGCGTCCACCTGTATAGTGAGACAGATTATTTTTCAAAGTATCAAAAAGCTTTAATGGTGGGTATTTGGTTCTCTTCTCTGGGGCTGTTTTAGTAGCTGCAGTTTGTGTTAAAATTACAGTTAAAAAAAAAAAAAATAATGCTTCATTATGGATGACTATCGTACCATAAATACAAAAAAAAAGGCAGACAAACTTTTCCACAGGGACGGGAAAAAAAAAAAAAAAAGAAAAAGAGTGATCTGAAGTGAAGAAGCTTTTAAAGGAAAACTTGCAGCTTTGGGGAGAAAACTTTTGTTCCCATTACAATGCTCCTTATGATTTCTAAGTATCAAACCGATGGGACTCTCTGTGCTGAATTATTTTGCTTGCAGCAAAAGATTCATTTGCCTTAGGAATACAAACCCACTAAACCAGAAAAGTATGTAAGGTTTTCACAAGCACTTGTGAACTGAAAGCCACTAAACATTTGACTGTGCGGTACTTGTTGTGACTCCATCATCACATAGGATGATGATAAGCTTTAAATCCCTCAAACACAGCAACGATCATGTCTCATATTTAAGATTTACCTCTGAGAATTCATCCAGAGATGTGCAGCACATTCTGAGTTTGGTGTTGCCATACTAGACTGCTTTTAGCACCAATATCACCTACTTTAAAGTTGGCTATGTCTGTAACTGTAGTGTCGCCCTATTCCCAGTTTTCCACAGCAATACTAATTATTTTTGGGTACTTTGGGGGCCAGGGGCACAAAGAATAGTTGCTTATTAAAAAAACAAGCAACTTCTGAATGAAAACTGTAACGAATCACTTGCCCATGGTAATGAATATCCAATCAGGTACATTAATCACTTTCTACTTGACTGTATTTCCCTTTAAAATGAAACACAATACTGTTCTTTAGAGACCTAAAGAGGAAGTTTCCATCAGCAGTTCCATATAAACTATATACTTATTATGACTACATACAGAACACTTCTGAAAGTGTTCACAGCTTCAAACACACCTGCAACATAACTCCATTGACTGCAGGGAACTCAGTATACATTGGGGATGCATTTGGTCCTAGGAGCTTAAAGCTTGAAGGAAAATCTAAGGGAATCAAGGGAAATCAAGAGTATTCAATGAATTCCTGATGCATATGTATTATTTTATTGAATTGTTTCCTCCAGGGTTTATTATGGATGCATAATTTTTGTTAGAAAAAGGTGTTCAAGATTTTTTTTAAAGACAAAGAGCGAGCTATACCATGAAGGATTATAAAATTATCATATATATTAATCTGCTGTTGAGACAAAGATTTCTGCCAAGTTTATAAGATGGTTAAGTAGTACTTCTCTCTACACACTGAATTTCAAATATTTTAGGCTTCAGTGATTATGAGTGCCTCAGCTGCAAGCTATTCTGCCATATTCGTATACATCTCACATCTCTCCTCTCAGGCTTGTATTCTTGAGGGATGTTATAAGATAACACCAACCCATCAACAAGCCCTACTAGTGGCAGCCAAAAATCTGCTCCTGACAGTTGCCATGACCAACTAATCAATCTCAAATTCAGGTCAGTCACTTTTTTACCAGCTACACCACATACAATAACATCACACAGAAGACAACAGAGAAAATCACCAAGCTGTGGTCCTTTCATAAAAGTCCATTAAAAAGAACTAGTTTAAACGTTGATTTTCTGTTCCAAATAAGTGTTCAATTCTCCTGTACAATACATAGGTATGGAAATAAAACAGCAAAGAAAGCAAATATCTGACTCAGAAATCTGGCTTGCTGAATGGATTTTAAAATGCCAGCTATTAAATACGTGTCCTTAAGACAGAGCAACATCAGCATCCAATACTAAGAATGCTGCTAGCACCAAATATTAGTCTGTGTAAAATTGTTTATCATAAGCTTTTCGCACTAGCTTGCAATGACCCTGTCTAATTAATAACCCTATCTAAGCAGACTGATGTTTCAATTAAGGCCAAAACAGTGCTTGCAAGACTTTGATCCAATAAGGTATTCAACCAAACACACTTTACTACTTTGGTGGCCTTTGGGGAGTAGTGTCTCCAAGTTAAGATTACTTAGAAGAAAGGGGCCAGGTTTCGGCTGTGTCCAGTAGATGCTGCAATAATATAAATAAAATAATTACAATCTACTTTAAAAATCATCAGTAAAGATACAAATAGCCTAGCAATTTTACTGTGGCCACAATGATACATTCCTTACAATATAATATTTATTATTTGGTCACTACTGTAGAGTCTTGAATATACCTTTCTTTGTGTCCAGAGTAGATCTCCCTCCTCAAGCATCTCACTGGAGTGCAACACTCCTTCCATGATGCGCCTTTCACATCATCCACACCACCTGGCTCACAACAGTCTTTTCCTTGATAGTTCATTCTCAGCCGCATACTCCCTTGCTTCCTCCATCCTAGCACATAATCACTCTCTAACTTTAGTGTTTTTTTTCCAATGTTCCCAGATCTTTGTCCCCATCTACTCCCTACAGTACTTGTGCAAGAGGGAAGACTGAAGTAGAAATATTCCTTTTCAATTTTTCCACCTAAGCATAGGAAAAAGGTAACTGTTAATAAATTTAACTGCTCTCTATTCAAGTATCCTGAGCACAGTATGCAGTAGCCCAGCTCAAACTTTGAGGAATATCCTGGTAGTTGAGCAGAGGGCATCTTAATTGAGTCTAAAATGTTGTGGAGAGTATGTTTTAATATGTAAGTAATTTGACCAAATATGATCAGCTTTAAAGACGTAATTCGTATGTCTGAATTCAAAAAATTACCTGCCTATCATTTATCAAGTCCCCGTTGCTTGACGGCCCAATATTTGTTTAAAAAAGAAACTAGCATGTTTTCTACCAAGACATTTTTGCTTTGTGTTTTCTCAGAAAGAGCTGAACTGGTTTGAACGAAAGTGTCTATAAATAAACAAGCCTAACAACAAAACTGAGGCAGATATCCAACCTGAAAATTTTCAGTCCAGATAATTAGCTTCTGAAACAAGTGAAAGAAGTTTATTTTAGGAAGTGACAGGAAAGCACTGCTGCCCACCAAGTCATATTAATAATAAATCTTAATAATATTTTCCCAATAAACTAAATGGAATTTTGATTTTACATGAGAATTATGAGAATCAAATCTCATATATGCTTAAAAAAACATACAAAAACATGAAAAAAAATGTAGGACAGGTCTAGATATCCAGTATTCATTGATGTCTTATATGTTTGTTTCACTACACGGTCTAGTGATGTTAAGACATGTGGTAGAGAGCAAATAACTAAAAAGTCTCTTATGAAACTAAACCATTAATGTATTAGAAACCCATAAGCCTTTTTCATCTTTCTGCAGATTAGTATAAGAAAAAGATGGGGGGCAGACAAGACTGAGGAAGCTGAGCCCCACTCTGAAATTACCTCTCTTTGTTCACTGATCATAAAGGGAACAAAAGCTTACATGAGATGATGTCTTCATTTGTCAATAGCTCATCCTAGTGTGAGGTGAAAGAAGACCAACCTTGAGGGTATATCCCCCACTCAATCTTATAATAAAGTACAGGTAGGTATTACATGACTGAAGCTCGGTCAGGAGAATACTAGCCTCAAAACCTGAGAGATGGCTAAGAACCAGGGCTTGACAAAAATACAGATGGAAAACTTGGGAAAGCTTTAAGGTAAAATCTTAAGAATTATAGTGAACAAAATAATTCTGATTAATAAATCATCAGTTTTACAGTTACAAATCCAAAAGTCACAGCATTTTTTTATTATTAGCTAAAGAAAATCTCAATACATCTGCAACTTTTAAAGTGGAAAATGTAGAATTTATAGCCAAAAAAAACCATAAAGTATTTAAGATTTTTAAGAGAAGTGACACATAAAAACTGAGGAATTAAAACCTGACATAGATAGGAAGGACAGAATCACAATATCAAAAGAGCATATAGCTCAGCAAAACTTCATCATAAAGGTTATCAAGGTAACCAAAAAATTATATTATCCAAGGACATTAGCCATAGATAGGATTAGGCAAGAAAAAGGATTAGGTTATAAAATCATAATTTAATTTGCTCTTTTGACAGACAAGAAATTTAATCCTGAGCTGGAACTCAGCCTGTTACACACAAGTCAACAAAACAAACATGTGAGTATATTCGAAACCAATACAAATTGTAACCTATATTATTTTATATTTGTTGTGCAACACCTTTAAATGGAAGTTCTCCATTGGTGGTGTTATTTCACAGTCTGCAAAGGCTGAAACATTTGTAAGATCCTTTCTTTGCTCCTTATTAATATTCCAATTAACCATATCAGTTTGACTAACTAAGGGGAGGTTCGGCTGAATATGGTTAAAATTGATCTTGGCAACTGGTTGCCCAGATTATTGATTAGTCTATGTAATAAAAGTAGAAATGAAACATCTTCTTCACGTGCCAATACTTTATTAGTTATCACAGATAAACTGACTCTATAAATCCTGTGCACACTTCTAGGATTGTCATCGTCATCAACCAGTCTCACCCCTTTTACAGACAGCGTGCGCTCATCCCTGCACTCATGAGTAAAATGTGTGCACTGCCCTAGTATCTCTGCTAAAAAAGGGACAAATTAAGTATTAGTCCTTTAATGTATCTTGATTGATATGTTATACGGAAGCATACCAGACAGGATTTTGTGATTTTACTAATATATTGATAATAATGCCCATTTTGCTGTAGATTTATATCTAGCAATTTTTATAGAATAACAGTATAGCAGGAAAACAGGAAAAAAAATCATTATAAATGACTAAGGTTAAATTGTGACTATTATGGCATTTGTTCTATGTCTCAGGAAATGTTTAGAAGGTAAAGCATAACATAAATAAGGGCTTGACATTAAGAATTTGAGCCAGATCCAATAAAGCTCCTATAGGAAAGAAAACAATTGCAAATTAAAGATGAATGGTGAGTTTCTTGTATTTATGTGAATTTTTTAATCATTTATATAGCCTAGTTCAGTTATTTTCAATCTACTTTTTCATTTAATTTCATCCAGCAGCCATGTTTTTGTCTTAATGCTTACTCTCCTCAAATCTTGGTACAAGAATTTTAAATCATTCATAACCCTAATATAATGTAAGACAACAATAATGCTGCTACCATGCCAAACTTGATATACCTGTTTAACATCATTTAATTAAATGGGAACTCCTCATGACATCATAGAAATTTAACTAAGTCTATGTAGCATAGATATTATCTCACAGACAACAGGACAAAAAGATGAGTGACAGAGGAGAGATGGTGGATTCTGTGTAAGATAAGAGACACAGATAGTGATGCCCATCCTGGAGAATCAATACAGGTACCGCTTGGCCGACAAAAGCATTTTCACTGTATACAAGAAGTAAAAGGAATAGAAATGGCCCTCAGTTATATGCTGAAAAATGTAATGCAATAATTACAAAGTCATTACACCATGAATCTGTGCATTCTTCTACTAGATCAGTTCCTGAAACTTAAAGTTTTGCCACCTTTGCCTGCCCTAATAATTTCCAGTCTTCTCTAGGAAGAATATGAATTCTAATGAAACACTTAGAAAAAACAACAAACAAATCATTGAGTTAATCCCCCTTGCTAATGCATGTGCTGAAAAAGTTAACTCTTAATTTCCATTCACACGCTAAAAATGAAATTTTCTTTTTATTAAAACTAAAATAACAGATGCGAGGTGTTTTTATTAAAATTGATGGCAAGCAATAAGTTTTTAAAAGCTTTTAATATTATATATGTTAGGCAAGGTATGAGTAAAACATCCCCATGGGACTGAGCTGTGATGCTAGTTTACTAGTGATTGTTAGTGACTAAGATTTTACTTTCTCCATTATATTAAGAGCTGAGAAAGAAAATAACAGCACTAACACAACAGCTCAGGCCTCATTACAATGTTCTTTGTTCATGAAACTTACTGAATGTCATTGACAGTTATAAATATCCAGCAGCAAGTGTAAAAACAGAAAGAGAAAAATCTTAACTTTCAAATGATCGAAAGAATAGAATAGAAGAAAAAGTTCATTTAACTTTTGTTTCTTGTGTTCATGTTCAATATTGAACCTTCTCATTTGACAGACACCAAATTCCCTCATCAAGAGAACTTAGACACATATTTACACTGAATAATATGAATAAATACTTATTAAAATCAAAGGCATAGACATCCAAAAGAAGTGATTTTAACCCATTGAAAGTCAGGGACTATTTGCACTATTTTATTTAGCTTTCGAAGAGCTTTTAAATCTGCCTACATGTGTTTGTTATTCCTGCTTTCTATCTCATAATTAACCTTGGTATACTGTTCCCAGTGTATTTCTTCATAACGAAATTCTTCACAGTGTACATGAAAGTGTGATCTAGGCTGCACAGCTTCTGTAACAAAAAAAATCAAATAATAAAAATATATTTGGTTGTATGTATTAGAAAACTCATGAGATTTATGATACAATATCTCATAGAAAATACTAAAGCCTGATCATTTGAAGCCTCAAAATGCAGTGCAAGACCTTCAAGTTGAAGATTTTAAAAGAATTTTCTTTCCTTAATTTGCTGTCACTACAAATTATTAATAGAAACCTTTGGTATCATACCAGATTTCTTTTGGCATTGTATGCCTATGAATTGTCACACGTGTAAATATGATAGAATGTTGCAATTAATATTTGAATCTAAATGTCACAGGGGAATGAAATGAGGCAGGGAGACCAAAGCATTTTTCTCAACATTTCTTATGTACTTTCCCTAAGCACCAGCTGCTGGCAACATCTTGAGACAGGATAGTGGGCTTGATGGACTTGTTGTCTGACAGAATATGGCAATTCTTATGTTCTTAGAGTCTTATAACACTGCTCTACTTTGCAATCAGTTAAACTTTAAAGTGCAAAAGCAAAGATATGGGGATGTAACCCAAGCATAACTTACAATGGGAGGCAAGAAAAAAGTAGAATGCATATGCTCCATGCAACTGCCTGGGCTGTGGCAGCCATAAGAAAGTAGTGTCACGGTAACACACCACGCAGTGATGCACAGGAGGCTTCCTGACTCCAGAAAATAGTTCTGTCCTTTGGGCACCCACCTGAAAAAGCGATGCAGGGCAGACATACAACATATTCCTCCTTCTGGAAGCGACGGAGCTTTCACCAAGTACAGTTTGAACACTGTGAGATCCATTGTTCTTGCATGCCTTTCCTACATCTTCCCCTTTTTGCCTAGCCAGACTGGCAGGAATGAAATGACCTCTTTCTGCTCACAGTTATATTGAAGTGTCTCCTTTTCCCTTTGTGCCTGCTGCACTTAATATTGCACCCAATTGCAGCGCCTGTGTAGGATGACACTTCTGGGCATGATGCTACTGGGGAAGTGATATTTCAGAACATGCTATTCAATTTCTCGAGCCAGTATTGGGAGACAGAAGGTAAAATCCATATATAAAGAACTGTACTTTCTTGTTTAACAAACTTCCCACAAGAATTCATTTTGAATTTACAAAGAATTAAGATGAATAAAATCAGGTTATAAAATCTATGTAAATCCCCGTAACACCATTAAAATAAATAAAATAATTAAAAAAATACTCAATTTTAAGGACATTATACAGGGACTTGAAAGTCTAATTTGAATGTCAGTATATTTGGGTACCAGTCACACATACATAAAATGAAAGACTAATGGCACAGAAAATTTAGGGCTAAACTAAAAAGGTTTGAAGTATTAAAACCGCCCTCGCAGCCTTCCCTGACCCTATCACACCTATGTTTTACAAAATATTCAGTACTAACTAAAATTCACTTTCCTCCCATTTCAAGATAGGAAATGCCTACCTCTGCCTGCTTTGAACCTATTTTAACCATCAGGATATTGTCTGTTCTGGATGTGGTTCCCTAAGCAGAAGGCTCTAGATGTACTTAAGCAGTACCACAATTCTTTGAACACTGCTAAGACTTAAGCATGTGAAGGAGCAGAGCTCCACTTTCTATCTAGACATATGGCAGATATGGTAGAAAACCAAGTATAAAATCTAAAGTGTTTACAAGACTACATGGAATATAATCATCTCAATTCTACTTCATTCTTATGTAAAGTTTTTTATTTCAGGGTAATATGATAAAGATGACAGAGTTGGCTAGTGGTAGAGTTAGGAAAGAACTCCAGATTCCTGATTTCCACTCCATTAACTCCCCACTGAAACACATTGCATCTTCCTCAGAGAGTAATCACATCAGGGGCAATCAGACCTTCCAGAGGCAGAACTTCCTGGCACTTCAGCAAGATACTCCACACCTCACACTTTGATGAGCAGATCAGCACACAGAAACATAAATTGAATGTAAAATACGTGCCAGCTCATTTGTTCCTACCCAGAAAGATGTCCTAATAAATTACCCATATTTGAAATGGCGGCTTAATGAAATTAAGTATAAAATATAAACAGAGATGTATTCAGATCCCCATGTCTGCAGCAAATTGAATCCTTACTGCTTTATTCCATAATGGCCATAAAAATACTTTCAAGAATCTTTAGAAGCATATTTTAAATTATTCCTTTAAGCCTACTCAGATCTGCCGTATGACGAATGTGGGAGGTTGAGTGAGAGTAGCTTATATGCCAAGGAGCAGGGGAAAAAAAAGAATGACAAAGGATAGATTCAATAATAGGAAAGAGGGTGTTAGTTAACTTACACATTCTTATAGTTTCTTTTCTTTAAGTATGTATAGTGGCCCCATTTTTAATTCCTTACATCCTAGCCAAACAGGCATTATTGGAAAGAAAGGAGTCTACTGCTTATAATTTATATTGCCTTTTGTATCTTTTCTAATGGATTTATTTCTTTAAATAACAGTTACAGAGTCAATCAAAGCAGTTTACCAATCACAGTATTTTTAAGAAGTTTGTCACCTCAATTTCACAACTGGTTAAATTCAGTAACTTTAATGCAAAATATCATTAGCTAGGTTAATTTTGCTACCTATATCATGCAAGTTCTGTATTCCACTATTACCTTACATTTGCAAGGAAAAATAAAGTCTTTCCATGGTTAACATAATTTTTAAATAGTACTTGCCTTCATTGAATACTTGTATTTACAGAATGATTTCAAATTAAAATTCGATACAGATCTTCATAGACTGTCACAGTTCTCCAAAAAGCACTTAAAGGACAACCATAATTCTTTAAAACAAGTAACAAACCGTTGACTTAGCAAGTGTGCTCAAGAGTTTATATTAGCATGGCTTGACTGGTTCAAACACATCTGTCTCAACACACCGCAGCTGCCTATCAGGACAGCTATCGTCTAGGAAAAGATCAGACCTTCTGAAAACTGATACACCAAGGGTATATATCACAAGCAGGTAATAAGCCAGCATGACAGTAGTAAACAACATGACATCTGAGAGATGTTACATTAGTCAGCTTAGAATCCAACTTCATTGACTGCTGTCCAATGGGGATAACATAAAGACCTTTTCATACCGCTGAGCATTAATTAGCTGCTACCGGTCTTCTTTGTGCTGTCAGTTATAAATATTAATATCATTGTATGTTTTATTCATTTTTCTAAGTGGCAACTTTAGGATTCTTTCCATTTTGCATGGTGATATGTCACAAGTAAATGTAATAAATGAAGTAAAAAAGTCAAGGTAAAAATATTTCTACATTTATCATGAAGGTAAGAGGGAGTCATGTGTTGCCATCACTGAACTGGTAAGTGCACTCTGTCTTCTGAGAGGTAAGATTCCCGCTGTTTAACTGCTATGCTCTCGTTACATCCCTTTGTTCATCACATAAAGACAAAGTTACCTTTTTGATTCTCAATGAAATTACTCTCCAGTCCTGATTTTCCCAATATTGTCTCAATTCTTTACTTCAGGGACACAGACTGCATGTACCTTTCTTTACTGTGAGACAATCACACACAGTGGCCCATCTCACTGTTTAAAATCAGGAACCAAGCAACTAATGCTTTCTCACTTTTCTTTAATGTAATAATGCCTACTCATAAAAATAATATTTATGTCTGACATCTGCTTTGCACTGCTAGGATTGAATTCTTCTGATCAACACCAGGTATCAAAAGGTTAGTCATCTCTAGTTAGTTTACTTTACCAATGGCTCCCTACACGGACAATATGTTCCTTGTCAACAACAGGTCATTGATCTGCCCTAAAAAGCTTTCTTTGGGTAGGACAAGTCATCCACTCCAGAAGTTATTCTCTTCAGTGATTGTTAAGAAAGTTTCAAGTAACAAGCTGAGCTTTAAACATAATTCTTAGATGCTTAAGATGGGAGAAATGGATTCTATTCAAGTTGTCTGAACGTACATTTCTGTAAAAGAAGGTGCCACCAGAGAACTGAGATTTAATTTCTACTTCAGCTGTACTCATGAGTCACAGGTGCCTTTGAGCAAATCAATCCCTCTTATTTTAGCTCATATTTTCTGCTGAAGATAAATCTATATAAAGATTTAGGCTTAAGTCAGCACAGAAATCTGCAGCTCCCTCTATAGGAGAATTTAACTACAGAAGAACAAGAAAAAGTCAGAAGTAAAAAAAAAAAGAGGGACATGACTCCATAGCTAGGATAGGAAAAGCATATATTTTATTGTAGAAAAGTCCTGTAGATGACAGAATAGGCTGCTGTCTGTAAATATCTAGTAAAGGGATATTAACTAGTAGATATTAACCAGTAGCTATGCCCACTGACACAAGGGTGGGCCAGAAGCAGGATTCAGAAGGGGTAAGGCCAGGTCAAAAAGGAGAGTAATTTGGTGTTATAATACACTGAGGGTCTATGCAAAAACCAGAAGCCAGTCTAAGGAGTTAAATTGGAAGAGCCTTTCCAACAAGATATTCCCAAACCAAATAGCATCAAGCAAAGCCAGGAAAGCACTATGCTAAGCATCCAGAAATGAGACATGGGAGGGAATCTGTAAACAACTACATGCGATCTCAAATGTGTTGCTTGGGAAAGAAACATTCACTAGCCAATCTTAAGTGCTTTTAAGCTTGGTTTAGCTGAACAGCTGGGTTGAAAGGAAACCAGTTACAACCAAGATGACAGATGGAGACTTTGTCTTCATCTACTTTGGTCTATGATGTTGACCAACAAGGCAATGATCCTGTTACAATAAATACTCCTGAACTACTTAGTAGGATGTTCTGTCTTGGTAAGCCAAAAATATCATCTGTGGTTCCAAGATGAACTAAACTCCTAAACAAAAGGGTAGCAAATGCAATATTTTGGATGTGCTTAGGTAAGGCAACAAAACAAAACGATGAAGAATGGTAAGAACTGCTTTTCTTGAAGATTCCCCAAGCTAGATACTTTATTCTTCTGTGATGAGAACGTTATTCAGGACATGGAAACTCAGTGGAAATTCTCTCTGAGGTGTGTTTCTAACAAAACATAAAACATTTCATGTGACTAAAACTGCTGGAAAATATCCCCAGATAAGATGGTTGTACTTCAGTTAAATCTCTAATGGAAATTGCAGACTTCAACTTTAGATCTTGTAAAAAATAAACAAAAGAAGGAGAGATGACTCTGGCAAATCAATTTTTAAATTCTGTGTGCTGAAGTAGAGAAGAAAAGGTAGGGAGAACTGTGAGCAGCTGCTTGTGATTCAGACAACAGTGTAATTCTCCTACTCACACACTGACTAAACTTGCAGAAGTCAACGGCATTACTCACATCATTACTCACCTCTGTATGACTAACACTCTGTACATCTACTCTGGACAATGAGGAGCAATGGTATAACTTTACTTGTGCTTCACACTTTTTTTTGTGAAATGTCATCCCTTTTTCCTGCGGAAATCTGCCCCTTACCAAAACAAACTTAAAATCTGGTGCCCATTGAAACTTTGAAGCCCATAGACACATTAAGATACCACGATGACCCACTCGCCTTGGCACTTTTCTCATGCCATCCCACCACTCTCTCCCCACTTCTCCTCTCAGACTTCCTGAGCTCTTTGCTGCTACAAAGGAGCATGCTTATGCTTGCAGAGTCTATACAGAACTACCAATGATCAATTCCCAGCCAGGGTGTTTTGGTAATGTCAAGGAGTCAATGAACTGCTGAGATGAACTCAAGGAGGAGACAGAAATATCTTTTACAGACCTAGAACAGTTCTCAGCCCCAATTTTCAATGAAAACAAACAAACAGAAAAACCCCTAGAATCATAGAATGGTTTGGGTTGGAAGGGACCTCAAAGATCTTCTAGTTCCACCCACCCTGCCATGGGCAGGGACACCATTCACTAGACCACGTTGCTTGAAGCCCCATCCAACCTGGCCTTGAACACTTCCAGGGATGGGGCATCCACAACTTCTCTGGGCAACCTGTTCCAGTGCCTCACCACCCTCACGGTAAAGAATTTCTTTCTAACATCTAATCTAAATCTACCCTCCTTCAGCTTAAACCCATTACCCCTTGTCCCATCACTCCATGCCCCTGTAAACACTCCCTCTCCAGCTTTCTTGCAGGCCCCCTGTAGGTACTGGAAGGCTGCTCTAAGGTCTTCCCGGAGTCTTCCCTTCTCCAGACTGAACAACCCCTACTCTCTCAGCCTGTCTTCATAGGAGAGGTGCTTCAGCCCTATGGTCATCTTTGTGGCCTCCTCTGGACTCTCTCCAACAGCTCCACATCTCTCTTGTACTGGGGCTCCAGAGCTGGACGCAGTGCTCCAGGTGGTTTCTCACCAGTGTGGAGTAGCAGGGCAGAATCACCTCCCTCAATGTGCTAGTCACGCTTCTTGTGATGCAGCCCAGTATATGGATGGGTTTTGGACTGCAAGTGCACATTGCTGGGTCATGTTGAGCTTTTCATCAACCAACACCCCCAAGTCCTTCTCCTCAGGGCTGCTCTGAATCCAAACCAAACCCAACCCAAACAGTTTCCCATCGTTAGGTATGTGTAGATACAAAAAAAACCCCATCTGCATTCCTGAAACTTTCAGCATCAAAGACTGAAGCAAAGTGCTCGGGCTCATGTTAGGGTCTGTAGAAAGAAGGTAGATTTTCCAAATATGTTATGTTAGGTAATATTTAATAGGATCAACTGGAAACATGGCAACATTGTTGCAATGAGATGGGTACACTTTTGAGACGCACAGTTAAAGAGTAAGGAGCTGTTTATCCTGCCTTTGTTGACTAAGTTCACTGTGAAGCAAAAATATGTGTGAAGACATGTTGCTCTAATCAGTTTAATTAAAGCTTGTAATGCATCAGTGGATACCTAAAACCAAACATCACTCTCATCAGTTGTTCTCCCACTACTATTTCCCCCCAAACATATACATCATATGGAATGGAGAAAACTTAGAGGAGAAGACCTAGCCATAAACTTCCATCACCTATAGGTTTGATTTCAGCATTTTTTATGGGTCAGAGCATAGCCAGGAGCCTCTCCATCAGGTGGTATTAGCAACAGAAAAGGTTAGGTTCAATCTGCCTGGGAGTCCTTTCAAATATAAATGATGGCAGAAGAACTTTCCCAGAGACAAGCTCTTTATTCAAATCTCCTGACAACTAATGTAGAATTTCCTTGAATAAATGACTAATCAAAGTGGTACACAGAAACTCCTGTTTAGCTAAACATTTTATAAAGAACAGACATATCTAGATGT